>NC_079149.1:57694987-57778452 GCF_945859685.1 Eupeodes corollae | reverse complement strand
TATAAAATCTCATCAATTCTTTATTTGAACCGTTAGATTGGTCCATGACATTTACTTTTTGAAGATAATTTCATTTAAATGTTGACCGCGGCTGCGTCTTAGGTGGTCCATTCGGAAAGTCCAATTTTGGGTAACTTTTTCGAGCATTTCGGCCGGAATAGCCCGAATTTCTTTCGAAATGGTTGTCTTCCAAAGCTGGAATAGTTGCTGGCTTATTTGTGTAGACTTTAGACTTGACGTAGCCCCACAAAAAATAGTCCAAAGGCGTCAAATCGCATGATCTTGGTGGCCAACTTACCGGTCCATTTCTTGAGATGAATTGTTCTCCGAAGTTTTCCCTCAAATGGCCATAGAATCGCGAGCTGTGTGGCATGTAGCGCCATCTTGTTGAAACCACATGTCAACCAAGTTCAGTTCTTCCATTTTTGGCAACAAAAAGTTTGTTAGCATTGAACGATAGCGATCGCCATTCACCGTAACGTTGCGTCCAACAGCATCTTTGAAATAATACGGTCCAATGATTCCACCTGCGTACAAACCACACCAAACAGTGCATTTTTCGGGATGCATGGGCAGTTCTTGAACGGCTTCTGGTTTCTCTTCACTCCAAATGCGGCAATTTTGCTTATTTACGTAGCCATTCAACCAGAAATGAGCCTCATCGCTGAACAAAATTTGTCGATAAAAAAGCGGATTTTCTGCCAACTTTTCTAGGGCCCATTCACTGAAAATTCGACGTTGTGGCAGATCGGTCGGCTTCATTTCTTGCACGAGCTGTATTTTATACGGTTTTACACCAAGATCTTTGCGTAAAATCTTCCATGTGGTCGAATAACACAAACCCAATTGCTGCGAACGGCGACGAATCGACATTTCACGGTCTTCAGCAACACTCTCAGAAACAGACGCAATATTCTCTTCTGTACGCACTGTACGCATTCGTGTGGTTGGTTTAATGTCCAATAAAGTAAACTGAGTGCGAAACTTGGTCACAATCGCATTAATTGTTTGCTCACTTGGTCGATTATGTAGACCATAAATCGGACGTAAAGCCCGAAACACATTTCGAACCGAACACTGATTTTGGTAATAAAATTCAATGATTTGCAAGCGTTGCTCGTTAGTAAGTCTATTTATGATGAAATGTCAAAGCATACTGAGCATCTTTCTCTTTGACACCATGTCTGAAATCCCGCGTGATCTGTCAAATACTAATTCATGAAAATCCTAACCTAAAAAAAGTCACCCTTTATTTATATAAATAAAGAGGACTTTACATAATTATTGAATTATGCGTTTTATTTGAATAAAAGAAGTTAAACATACAAAAACTAAACAATACAAATATACTGATTTGTCATTTAATCTACTACCAATTTGCACACATGAATTTCTTTTAAATTTTTTGGATAAATAAAATATTCATTGAGACGTACCTGTAGTTAGATTTTAAATTGCTTGGTGATTGCGGTAACTGAAGTTTTTTGAATTTCACACAAGCTGGCAATGTTTCAAAACATCATTCTGAGTGTTACTTTGGGGGTCTTACAGATTTTCGACACAATATTCCAAATCCAAAGGAAAATGCCTGGAAAATAAGAAAAACCTTTTATTGAGGCTTCTTAATTATTTATTGGATAAAATGGTAATTCAAACCATAAAATTGTAAATATATACACTTCATGTCACATGGATAAGGACAAGCTTTTTTCGTTTTTTATTTGACGATATTTTTCAAACCTTTAGGTTTTTTGGAAAACCCCAAATGTGGAATGAAGGAGGTATGTATACCAAAAAATATGGTGGATTTAGTTGATAAAAAATACAAGTTTAATCGTGGTTTTTTTTTCAAAAAAGGTCATAAAAAGCACTTCAAGTATCCTGCGGTATATGAGTTCATAGAGTGATGTCAGATAATTGAGAGAAATTTGGGGCTAGGACCGGTTGAAGGCTTCAACAATCTCTTCGTTTTTTTGGTACTTTGAAGCCTTTTTTGAAAGTCATTTCAACGCGTTTTCCATGATGTTCAGGTCAGACAAATATGGGGGTTATGGTAATCAATTCAAATTTTGCCCCTGAATCCAGAATACGTGTGGTATATATTGGTACATTATCTTGTTGAAAAGTCCATCGTTATCCATAAAATAATTCAGAAAATGCGGAAAAGCTCATTCCAGAATTTGTAAGTGATTGCCGTTATTTTAGAGCTTTGAAAATCCGACTTTACGGTCTCGTTTCGGGTGAGAGATAGAATATTTCATTTCCTAAATCATTTAAATAGCAGCTATATCGATCAGGACCGTCCAAATTAATTTTTTTTATCGGAAAAGACGACGGTATGCCAAGCTGGATTCCACTTGATGTGATTTCTTGTAAAATTCAGGCGTTAGATCATACGTACATCATTTCATGGTAGTTTTTTCTTCATTTTTGGTGTTTGGTTTCGTGTCCTCAAGCTAATGTCTGGATTTTATACTAATTGAAAGCCTTGAAATTAAAGCAGCTTCACTATCGCCCGCCTTTCTTGAAATGATGTGGCTTTGTTGATTCTTCTTTCGGGTTTTTTTCCATACCTCCCTGGTTCCTTGAGGTAGTTGTGTACAAAATTTGAACTTCTTCTAATTCAAATATGGCCTATTTCTTTTTAGTTAGACCTTTAGTTCTACCCTTACTTCCTGATTCTATCAAATTAATACTCGTATCCTTTTTTATTATTTAATCTTATTTAAAACCCGCTAAAAGCTAATTTTAGACCTTGTCCCTATCCTTACTTACTTAATTAAGGTGGCGCTACAGTCCTGTGTGAACTAGGGCCTCACCCAACAAACTTCTCCATCTAACTCGGTCCCTAGCTAGATGTCTCCAGTTTCGGTTTTCCTCTACTGCACTGTCCTGTGGGTGTGGATTCGAAGACTTTCCGGGGGGTTTCCATGCGCTCTACGTAACCCAGCCATCTTAGTCGTTGGACTTTTACCCTTCTGGCTAAGTCTACGTCGCTGTACAGCCCGTACAGCTCGTCGTTCCATCTTCTCCTATACTCCCCTTCGATGCATACGGGACCGTTGATCACACGAAAAACTTTTCTCTCGAAGCGACCTAAGGTGCTTTCATCCGCTTTTGTCATAGTCCATGCTTCTGCACCGTAAAGTAGGACGGGGATGATAATTGCTTTCTTAGTCCAAAGAAACAGCGGTTAGCAAGAGTTATTCTTCGTTTGATCTCAGCGCTGGTGTTGTTTTTTGAGTTTACAGTGGAGCCTAGGTAGACGAAGTCCTTGACCACCTCAAAGTTAGGTCTATCGATGGTGACGTTTTGACCAAGACGTCGGTCTTTTATGCCCTTTGTTGACGACAACATGTACTTTGTTTTGCCCTCATTAACAGTTAAATCCATTTTTGCCGCCTCTGCCTCAATACTCACAATAGCCCCATTGACATAACGCTGAGTTCTTCCGATTATGTCAATATGTCATCAGCATGTACTAGTAATTGAAAAGACTTTTGAAAGAAAGTGCCTCTAGTGTTGACGAGTGAGCTCTGCACTATTCTTTCAAGCACGATGTTAAAAAATCACATGACAGCGCATCACCGTATCTAAAACCTTTTTTGACATCGAAAGATTCTGTTCTTTACAACCTTTATGGAGCAGCGTGAATTCTCTATGGTCATCCTGCACAAACGAACGAGTTTGGCAAGGATGCCAAAACTAGACATGGCTCTATACAGCTCGTCCCTGTATATGCTGTCATATACGGCTTAGAAAGCGATGAAAAGATGGTGGGTGTCGATTTGGTGTTCTTGGGTTTTTTCCAGGATCTGCCGTAATGTGAATATTTGATCAATTGTAGATTTTCCTGGTCATAAACCACACTGATAAGGACCTATCAGGTTGTTGACGATGGTCTTTAGATGTTCACATATTACGGCAAGGAAGTTTTTATAGGCGATGTTAAGTAGACTGATTGATCTATAGTTCCTGCAGTTTGATGGATCTCCTTTTTTCAGGATCGGGCAAACAATACTGAGGTTCCATTCATCGGGCATGCTTTCTTCCGACATATCTTACAGATAAGTTGGTGCATGCTCCTAACCAAATTATCTCCAGCTGCTTTAAAGATCTCTGCATTCAAGCCATCCGCTCCAGGGGCTTTATTAGACTTCAGCTTAAATATGGCAAACTTTACTTCGTCTAAGTCGGGAGGACGGGATTGTTGGCTTTCGTGGTCTATGTTGAATGGATCATAAGCCTGCCTGAGAGCGGAATTTGGTTCGTCGTCGCCGTTTTAGAGTCTGCAGAAGTGGTCCTTCCAAATCCTCAGCATATGCTGCGGTTTCACTATGATGTTTCCACGTTCGTATTTGCAGCCTTCGGTTTTAGGTTTATGTACCTGTGAATTTCGTTTCACCTGTTCATAAAACTTTCGAACTTCTTTTCTGCTTTTAAACCTCACAACATCTTCGACCGCACGCTTCTCATGCCCTCTCTTTTTCCTTCTGAGAAGTCGGCGTTCCTCTCGCCTCTTCTACTTTTATGTCACGCAGCCTTGCGTTCCTGTTGTTTGGCTGCCTTTGCCTGCCGACCAGAGGTTCCTTGTTGGTGGCTGCTTGAAACCCAGCACATCAGAGGCGGCTTCTCTGATCGCATCTTAGCAATTGTGTTGGTGGCAGAGAACTTCGAAAGAGGTTACTTATAACTCGGTCGAAAAGGGATTTGGCGATTTTTGGCGATTGTAGCCGTTCGACGTTGTACCTTCTTCCACCACTTTCCCGTTTTGCCTTGGGTCTGGAAACCCAAAGTGTTACCTTGGCTACAACGAGTTAGTGGTCCGAGTCGATGTTAGCTCCTCGGAAAGTTCGGACATCCATGATGCTGGAAGCGTGTCTGGCATTGATCCCAATATGGTCAATCTGGTTGACGGTAGATTGATCTGGAGAAGTCCAAATTCCTTTGTGGATATTGAGGTGTGGAAAACGCGTACTGGCTACCATGACGTTTCGCCCCGCAGCAAAATCTATGAGCCTGAATCTGTTGTCACAAGTGTTGTTGTACAGGCTGCTTTTCCTTATAATTCTACCAAAGATGTTGGTCTCTTCCTATCGTGGCATTAGAATCGCCCAGGACAATTTTAATATCGTAACTAGGACACTGCACACATATTTTGTCTAAGAGCTTGAAGAACATATCTTTGGTGTTGTCATCTTTCTCTTTTTTGAGTAGGCGTGCGCCCATATCAGGCTAATGTTGTCGAATTTAGCCTTGATGCGTATGGTCATGAGGCACTCATTGATGCACCTTTAGCTCAAGACTTCTGGCCTAAGTCTGGCTCCAATGATAAAGCCTCATCCAAATGAGCGCTGTTGGTTTTCGTAGTAGCAGTCACCGTAGTAAATATTGCAGTTTTTCATCCTCTTTTTCCCTGGCCCATCCCATCGTATTTCCTGAATGGAGGTGTTGTCTGCGGGCCTCCGCTTATTCTTTGGCCGCACGTGGTATGTTAAGGGACCTAACATTCCACGTGCATATCCGAAGTTCGTTGTCCTTAATTCGTTTGCGTAGGTTGTCAACAGTAAATCCGTCCATATCCAAAGCTTGTTGGTACTACGGAGCTATGAAGTTTTTACGTGGCCAGGAAGTCACCCCGACGGCACAGCCCCTAACCTGGAGGGCCAGATCCTAAGAATAACTCCAAGGAATGGGGAGCCGGATAAAATTGCTTCTTATAGGCCTGGGCTCCAAATAAATCGAAGAAGGCCTATAAGGTGTTCACTAAGTAGTTCAGCCTTACTGGAACTATAGACGCCACCGTTGATTCCATCTCTGGAATTCCTCCGCTGCCGTCTGAACAAGGAGAGGTACCTTAGTGGAAACACCTCTCCCCCCTCTCTCGTTTGCTGCCCCCAATAACTTTCCACTGGGGTTGGAACTCAATCTTGAGGAACAAGGCACACAATGTTCACAATGGAAAGGTGAGAGTAGGAGTTGATAGACAGAGGTGTGTTTTTCCAAAAAATCTAGGGGTTTAAACTAACGCCAAATAAAAAACGTCATCAAAAGTTAACCAACTGGCAGGTTTACATTTATCCCCCTCCCCTTGGGGTTGCTTTGTTTATTGATGTATGTCTAGCCATAAATTGCTGGCTTGAAATAGTTTCGAATTTAGAGGTCTCTCCTACTACTTATTAAACTTATCGTCCAACCTGTGTTTCGTGTGAATTCAAAGCCTAAGAATGCCACAACAGGGTGGAGATGAAAAATGGTTGTAGGGAACTTCTCTGGATTGAAAAAAAAACTGATACTTATAGAAAAGAACTTATCTAGAAATCAAATGATATGCCAAGCTTGACTTCAACCTCAGTCGGTGAATCAACAGAACTGATTCTCAACTCCATCAGACAATCACATGTCTTGAGCTGTAGAACACACCTAGAGTTTTTAAATCTAGGTAGTATGACGAAGAATCTAGGAAAATTAGAAAACAATTGATTATATTAAACAAACTTTTTTGACAAAAAAAACCCCAACCATTGTAGAGACGCTAGAACATTTTGGTCGAAACAATAAAAGTAAATTAGTTAAAGTTATTAAATTTTGATTTTGGGATTTTTTTTCAATTTTATTCAGAACTTAATATAATTAAATTTTTTGTTTTTTAGTATGTTATGTTTTTTGTATATGTTTAATTTTGTTCACTTTTCTCTATAAACGTTTATTTTCAGTGTGGGTCGCATCCCAGCATATTATGTATGGTGTTATGGTCCTAAGATCAATACTTAGCATGTGACACATAAAAAGTCATCCTCATGCCTATAGACTCACTTACAAGCTGCCTTACAAAACTGGACTTGCTAAAGCTTAATATGTCCTGTATTATCTTCTAAAAAAACGTTATCGAAAGAGTAACATAAATAATGGTTACATTTGATGTTTGATTTTTATTCAACAAGTGTGGTGGATACAAAACCTTCTACTCAATGGGTACATTATAAAATTATGTAGTTCATTTGATTATATGAAAATTATACATATATACATATTTACTTAATTCTATTTATCTTACCCCTGTTCAAAATGTTATCAACCATTTACTGAGCGAATTTTCTGTTTGTATAATATTTAACAGTTTCGTATACAATTAAGAATAAAAAATAATAGTTTTTGGGGATCTTAATTATTTCATAGAGTTTTATGTGCTTTTACCCCTTCAATTGTAAAATAAATCTTCCAGAGTGAACGTCCTGATGGACCCTCATAAAATATGCATCATTACTCACACTAATTAATTTTTGAATAGGAACTTACAAAATGCCAACGAGTTCCATTTCTAAGCATTTAACACTTCCCCAGACAGGAACATAATTGAATGAACTTTACTTTGATAAATTAGTGCATCCTTTCGCAAACATTATATTTTAACGACTTTTAATAGTTGTTCCATACTATGAGTACTTATACTTTAAATCTTCAAATACTCGTATATAGTTTCTTGTTTTTATTGAGTTTATTTATTACAGTTATTATAAAGTCATTGAACCATTCCCTGACTTTCTAAATATAACCGAATAATATTTTCTTTTTGTCCACTTTTTCGTTCGTTCTCAAAACGAACCAATTCTATATCAATTTGTTTTCTTTTTGCTGCAATAACTCCTCAGACAAAAAACTCCTTACAATCGCATTGCAATGTGGCGGTTTGTGAGCATATTCATTTTTAAGGACATACATTTCCGCCATGCAAAACATTTCAACCAATACAGAAATACTTTATAAGTATAAATGCATATATGTGCTTTCTTACTATATTTATAACCCGAACAAGTTCATAGCAATTAAATTTAATGTGCTTACTACACTCTGGAGGAAAACAGAGAGCCAGCCATTCATTGCATTCGGCTCATTCATCTGGACCACCAAGCCCAGCGAGATGCAGCGAGAATCCGTAATAATTTTGCGAACATTTTTGGAATATGACCAATAAACGCCCTCGAAACCAAGCTGCAAGCAAAGGATTTTCCACCATCATCAGGACATCTCCAAATAATCGTATATTCATATATATAAGTATTCATGAATTGTAAGGATGTGTGTATATCTATATGCAGACTATAGAGTGACTTGGACACGGATCAATTGCATCCACCGTTTCCAACTAGAGAAATATGCCCATTGACTAGCTGAAGCTTCATGATGCCAAAATCGAAGGAGGTCCAAACAACAAAAAAATAAGAGCGAATAAAAAGGATTGAAATGAATTGCAAGGACGAATGTTTAAGAGCACAATTCTGTCAGTGCCATTCCTGCTGGTTATGGTAAATTTAGTGCTCCTCGAGCGAACATTTCACAGTCACTTGGCTGCACGCGGTGGGCACCCTGTTTGTGACTCCTGCGTCAAATTGGAGGTCTCCAGAGGATATAAGAGATAATAAATTGTATGAAGGACGAGACGTAGGTTGCAGTGAGTAGTGGCTTCATCTCGAATAAAGAGTAAATAGTTACACGGAGTGGCATTGAATACGAATGAGAGATTTAATACTCCCACATATACCTTGAGTTTTTTTGTTTTTGGTTTTTGTTAATTTGTTGTGACCTTACCTCTTAAGGGAATATTCAGTGTTGCCATAATAATATTTTTCTTATATTGCACATTAAAATTTTAAAGGTTTATATTTTGGATTATTTGGATTTTTGGCGAGCTGAGATGAGATAAAAACTGATATTTGTTTTTTGATGGTTTGTGCGTTGTGCAGGTATGTTATGCCAGAGGTCTGTGTTCAAACCCTGGAGCGTCTCAAAAATTTGTTCTTTTGAATTATGCAAACGATATTAAGGAGAATTTACTCTAACACAAGAATTGTTCAGAGTTATTAGTCACCACGTGGCCTTTGTTCTCAAATTTTATTTGAAAGTGATGATATAATAAATATGAATATTTGATTCTTCTGCGCTTTTGTCAATTTCAAATTTTATGATTTTGATTGTGAATGTTACCGCTTTTAATTATGGAAATATACAAACTTTATTAATAATTATAATTAAGAATAAGGTTTGAAGTTCTAACAGTCATTTTTATAAAAAAAAAACAGATTTTTCACCAAAAACTAAAGTATTCAAAAGGAAGAATAAACGAGTAACTGAGTGAAAATTTTACCAAATTTTTCTTTGATTGTACCTCCAATCAGTCGGTTATTTACGGTTTTTGCGATTTTCGAAGTATTGAATCTCATGAAATACTTTTTCAAAAGTTGAAACATTGGAAAGTGGATGTCCTTAAGTAAAGTAAAAATATCAATTTTTTTCTTTTCAAGACGTGTGGTTTTCAAGAAAACATAAAACGCATATAATTTAATGTTTTGGCCAAGAAATGGGGTAAGATGCTTGCAGCGTTGGTTCGACAAAATTGCAGTTTTGTACCATTTTTGCAACAATTAGAGCAATTATTCCAAGGCGTACATTGCCTCGGACTGTATTCACTACTACCGAACTATTATTTTGTAATAACTGCACGATTTTGAAAATGTTTAAGGAGTAAGTCAGAATTGGGAAACCAAATTAATCAAAAATCAATTTACAACAGTCAAAAAGACCACTCCCAGAAAAAGTGTTGCCACATTAAAAAACACGCTTACAAAATTTTCTATTAAAATTAGGATTCGTAACTTTATTGCTTCTGAAATAAAGGGAAGGTGAAAAACGAACTGAGTTTATTTCTGTACATAGAGAGAAAGGCCAGAACTTGGCTAATACTTTGTAAAAAAAAAAACAATTCTTCAAAATAAGAGTTTTCTTAAATACATTCAAACCTATTTTTACTCACTATTTTATGTAGATTAAGGCAAATTGGCGAAAGTGTTTTCGCCAATTAATTAAAATAATAAAATAATCTAATTTAAGCTCAGTTGCTCTTAAAAAAGAAACAAAATTATACATATATATAGAAAGTCAGATTTTCTTAATTATAAACCAGAAATTTAACTAACTTAGTTAACATTGAACAAAGTTTAAATGCAAACAAAGTTTAGTGCAAGTACCTCTGGCAATACTGATTCACAAATGACAAATGATTAAAGGGTGTCTCTAACATTTAAATCCTTTTTTTTGACAGGAGGAAATCTTCAAAAGACACTTGGCAGTATTCGACACCAAGTAGTGTGGGACTTTTAACCACTTAAACCATCTCTTAATTAGGACCAATCCTAAAGAATCGACTTCCGATTTTTCTTTCTTAACTTTGTACAATCACTTTGGGGGAAGTTTAAACTTTTAATACTTTCCCATGTTTTTTTTTTAAACCATAAGCTCATGAGGCTTGGTTATTCTTAATCTCCGATTATGGTTTCTTATTATTCAAGACGGACTCCATTTCGGAATTAGTATGACTTTGCAGTCTCTGGTTGTGCGATACAGCGTCCTTTTTAACAACTTCTGTAACCATTTCTATTTGTAAGTCACGATGTAGATCGGTATTTCTTATGTACCAAGATGCATGAACTATTCCACGAAGGACCTGTTTTGGAATTTTTGGATGATTTCGGTATTTGTTTTCTTTGTACAGCCTCATAATTGGATTCCATAGGTCTAAACAGGCTTTAGTACTTGATTATACAGCATTAATTTGTTTTGGATTGATCAATCAGAGTTGTTACCAAGCAACCTGTACATTTTTCTATATTTCAAGTTTAGTTCTTCTCTTTTCTTTCAGATGTGATCTTTCCACTTTAGCTTTGCATCCAAAGTCATTCCAAGGTATTTGGCCGTATTGGCGTAAGGTACAGCTTGATTATTAATGATTATTGGAATATTTTTTATCTATTTATTTGTAACTAGCTGACCCGACGAACTTTGTTCCGCCTTAATGGCAATAAATAAGCAGATTGTTTTTTTTTTATTGGAAAAAATACAAAAAAAATTAAATAACTGCATTAATCATTCATTATTATTTCTGTATTTTAGTACATAGGTTGCTCTTCACTTAAGTACCTTGTGATACACGACATTTTTTGTTTTATTATCAGGAGCAAAAACAAACAACGCAGATGGTCTTCCGACCCGTGAACATGCCACGTATAATTGACCATGGGAAAAACATGAATGTTCTAGATTTAAACCACAAACTTTTAAGGATTGGCCTTGTGATTTGTTGATGGTCATGGCAAATGCAAGACGTATCGGAAATTGAAGTCTTTTAAATTCAAACGGCATATCGGTTGGGATCTTCGGGATCCTCGAAATGAGAACTTCCTCACCTTTGAATTTTCCTATCATTATCGTAGCGTAAATTACATTGTTCATCAATTTACTAACCACCAAACGCGTACCGTTGCACAGTTTTGGTTGGTTTATGTTTCGAAGCATGATTACTACGGAGCCAACCTTTAGGAGTAAATTGTGCGGTGGTAAGCCAGGCACGTCCAAAGAGTTTAAAAATTCAATTGGATATTTGGTGGCTTCATCTTCATTTGTGACGCAGTCAATAGAGTTGAATGAATGCATTGTTCCAATGATCTTATTTTGAATTATGTAGTTCAGGTCATCTACAACTTTAATGCACCACAATACTCGTCCATTTGCCCAATACAAACGCTGTGATGCAAGCTGTAATCATTGCTACAATCGTATCGAAACGCTGCTCGATTCAAATCACCTAAATATCTGTTCTGCGTCGCAAATTATCTATTTGTTGCCTTCTGTTGTTCGCTCGACGATTCTGCATTGCCAACCGAGCTGTTTCACGTGCTGCTTCACTTTGCTCTCGTGATTGAGAAGCACGAAGTCGAGTCATACTATCGCGGTGCTGTTCACGTGAAGTTTCTTGTTCTTCTTCAGTCCTTTCATTTGCAGTATTTTGTATTCTTCTTGCATTACGGCTTTGTCGGGAAAGATTCGATCGTCTTGGTCGCGGCATTATTAATTAAACTTCACTTCACTTTTAATTAAACTTCACTTCACTTCAATCCACTTCTTAATTATTTATTTAATATAAATAGTTTTAATATTGATTTCTTACAAATATCAAATTGTCATCCAAACGTCATTACATAGCTGTCATTTTACGTCAATTACATAGCTGTCATTTGCGTTTTGTTATTCCAAGTCTGATTCTTTTTTGTTATACCACGTTTTATAGTGACTGACGTTTCATGTCAAGTCACACGGGAACGCTGTAGAACGGGATAAAAAGTATCCTATGTCCGTCTCCTGGCTCTAAGCTACCTCCCTACCGATTTTCAGCCAAATCTGTTCTGCCGTTCTTGAGTTATAAGTGGTGTAACTAACACGACTTTCTTTTATATATATAGAAGTTTATATGTGAAGAGTTTGTTTCATTGAGTTTGATATGCCATTTTCGGTCCAAGCTCTCACTGTATGGACTGCATTTTGTACTTTTACTGCTGCCTTAGAGACACATTTGTCGGGTACCAAAATTGCAACATCTAAGAAAATAGCTGAACATACTTGTTTTTCTTCTATTACATCCGATATTCTATGAACTTGGTCTATCGTGGAATG
Organism: Eupeodes corollae; assembly: GCF_945859685.1. Lineage (NCBI taxonomy): Eukaryota > Metazoa > Arthropoda > Insecta > Diptera > Syrphidae > Eupeodes > Eupeodes corollae. Next base: position 57,765,948 of record NC_079149.1, on the reverse strand, counting down.
TTTATTTCTAAAGCCAAACTGATGATTTGGGATCAACTTTCTTTCTTCTATGATTTTGCTAAGTCTCTTTAGAAGCAGTTTTTCAAAAACTTTTGCCATAATTGGAATAAGCGATATTGGTGTGTAAGCCGTCACTTCTGTAGGTGGTTTACCTTGCTTTGCTATGACAATTACTTCAGCAATTTTCCAATGTTGCGGGACATACCGGTGCTTAAGGCATGCATTTATTATGTATTGGAGTTTTACGAAGGCTTTCAATGGCACCCTGAGCAGTAATTAGATCGTTACCTGGTGATTTTTAATTTGGTAGTTGATGTAAACACATACTTTTTATTTCTTACAGTTGGTATTTCCCTTTCATCTATCTTATCAAAAAACTGTAAGAAATTTTCAGCCGCGTTTGATGAGTATGGCTTAAAAAAATTCGCAAGATGTTCAGCAAAAAGGTTAGCTTTTTCTTTCGGGTTACCGATCCATTTCCCATCTTGAGATTTTAAGGGCGAGTTTTGTAACTGCGGTCTTTTCAGGCGCTTGGCTGCTTCCATAGCGAAAAATCGGTTGAAGCATCAGTCGTAAAATTCCTTAGGAATGTACTGTTCCACTTCATGGTCAATTTGCTAGATTGTATCCATGGGAGATCTGAAATTTATAAAATTTTAAAGCCTTTCTCTAAAATCATTCCAGTTTGTTTTCTTATTTACAAGCTTTGGATTACTTTTTTCTAGTACTTCCGATTCACTTAGTGATAGAACCACTGGAGTATGATCTGATGACAGATCATAATTACCTTCGCCACTAAAGTCATTTCGTTTGATTCCTTTAGCTACGAAAAAGACAATAACGTCTGGTATTTTGTTAGTATCGGAAAGCCAGTAAGTTGGCGACCTTGAGGAATAAAATTCGCAACTGTATTTACGGCCTGCTTGAAAAAGTCTTTTGCCTTTTGTTGATACATATACATAAGTCTTGAACCCCAATGGGTGTGTTTCGCATTGAAGTCTCTCTGTCGGGGAGCGTCTTGGTGGGCAGTATACAGCTGCTATCTTAAACTCTTTGTTTTTCATACCAATACTTCAATTAATTTTGAAATTGGAAGAGTTAAGAGTATAATGTATAGACGTGTTTGCATCTCTGCCGGCTTTATGGAATATAAGGACCAAATACTATTTACCGAAAAATGTTTGAGAAAACTTAAAGCGGAAACGAGATAACGGTTCTACGGGGCAATCCATCTGGTGCAATCGGCCAAATGTTTTGGGCTGTAGGGACGAGGAAAGAAATACAGACGGGCGGAGTCGACGTCTTTGACTTCTCTACCATCATAATGTCATATTTTGATTAAAATCTCAAGTTAGAAATTTTTTACGAGTGCAATATTCAATATTTGCCATGTAGTTTCTATATGTCACAAGTAAAAAGTGAACAATACGAGAAATTACTTTTAAAATATAGGGAAAGAGATCCTGAAGCTGCTAAACAGCAAGTAATACCGAAATGTAATTCCCTGCGCACCAATTATAGAAAAAAACTTAATCAAAATTTGGATTTTGAAAAAGAGGTGCAGTTACCTTAGTGTTATTTTGATGCTATGACGATGCCGTTTCTCAGAAACATGGAGAAACAATTCACGTTGCAAAGCAGCATTCATAAAGAGTGATACTTTCTTTATGAATGCTGCTTTGCAACGTAAATTGTCATCATGTTACCTATACGACAGCTTCCCACTAAATTATTATATAAAATATTGAATCGTCTGGGGCGCCTAGACAAAAATATTGCACTAAGGACCGCTTAAGGATAGCAACAATTGCCTCTACAGCTTTGCATAAACATACGAACTCTTTCGTCAGTTATTCAAGTGTTTCAATTAATTCCTTCGCAGACGAGGTTTAAATACTATTCCTATCATATTTTGAATGAAAGTTTTTAACTGTGACCTCCAAGCTTTCATTTGTTGTTCAAATATTGTTCAATAATAAAGACTAAGCCAAAAATATCCGCTATAATTTTTTTAGTTAGTTTCAAAACTTTATTGCATAAATGTCGGTCATTTTGGGACACCCTTTAAATAAGACCATACAACATGCATATAAAAATGAAGGAAGTTTACACTTAAAGTTAGATTTTATGGCAATAGGAATGTCATGGAGCTATAATTTTAATTAATTCAGTTGCCATTGAAAATTTAAAACAGTTTTATAGAAATGTGTGTTGAAATGATTCTCAATGGAGACAAAAATCGCTACAGCTTAATACTCAGTAGATACTTTTGTGAATATTGATCAATACCCAGTAGGTAGGTATTATGAAATTACATGAAAGTCTATATTCAGCTTGAATAAACATCAAAAAGTGTTTATATTATTCCAAAGCATTACTTGGACAAATGAATAAATAAAATGCGAGATCGAATCATTTCGAAAACATTTGCCAAAAATAAATAAAAGCCTTGTCTGGACACAGACGGAATCTTATGTAATATGTATGTAATTTAACATTTAGTGAGTAATTGTATATATCTACACCATACGAGCTTAGTCTAAACAAAGGTAATGATTTATGTATGTACAAAGTACATATACATTTTTTCTGGGAAGAAATATCTTTGATTAGGATTGTTTTCATTATAGATACATAGATATTAGGTAGATATGAGGCGAGAAATGGGTGAAGAATCGGAATGATACAAATTCACTTCGACAAGCAATTAAACTAATTATCACACTTTTGCCAATATTGTAATAGAGTGAGATAAATCTTGAATGTTATAAATATTCATTGAATTGAAAAGCCTTCTTGAATAAATTTTTACCCTTAAGCCCCGTGAACCTTTGTTATATTGATATTTTTTTCAGCGAATATTTTAAAGCCATTGAATATTAACTTGAATTAACATTGAATATTATTGTAATTCTTCCCATTTGTCGAATTGAAATTTTTGACATTTACCGATGTTTCAAGGTCCTTATAGAATGCAAATAAAAGGTCTATAGAGGTATTTATGTGTGTGCGGGTGTACGCATAAACGTCCGTAATATAGACACCGAATTTAAATACATTTAGTTTTTTAGAAAATAACATCGAAAAATACAAAAAGGACTTTGAAGAAAATTGAGTCCTTATAAACCAATTTTTTTAAATAAGTAAAAAGTTTGGTTAAAAATCTTGTGACGTAATACCAATTGGGTGTGAATTCTAGAAAATTTCGAACTAAAAAAATAAACAAACAAGGTTGAGCATCAGTCCTTTGAGAACTAGGACCTAGTGGCATACAACTCTACTGTTATCAGGGATGGAGGGGACCTACAGTTTTAAGCCGATTTAAATGACCAATTTAAGAAAGCACTTCTCATGACAAGAATTATTCTTGGAGCAACCGTCAATTCCTCGCAAGAAGCAGTGCCAATAAACAAAACTTTAGTTGTCACAGGCAGGGATCGAATTCAAGTCTCTTGTCATGACAGTCCAACGCACTTACCATCATGCCACGGGTACCACAATATTATCTTAAATTTTCTTTAAGGAAATCAAAAAAGCTCGATCTAAATATTTTTCAACTGGAATATTTATTAAAAAAAATAATGATATTGCATCCAAAATAATTTTGTGCATTAATTAAAAGTTTTTGATTGTCTACAAAAATTAAAAACCTAAACAAAATAATAACAAAAGTTGGTAACAATTGATTAACGACTCGATTATCCTCGGACAAACAAAGACATTTTACAAAACACATTATTTTTAATATTTATTCAAATATTTAGAATACAATTGCCTTTTTTTTAAAGAAGTCAAAACCTAGGCAAGACAGAATTTCGAGTAGAATATTTTAAAAATAAATTAAATTGTTGACTTCAAAATTATTTTATTCTATATATAATATTGATGCCAATATATTATTTTCTTAGAAAAATCCAAGTGGTATTTTTTTCTATAAGAAATTAAGACATACAAGAAACACTACTTCAAATTGATTTTCGACAAAAGTATATTAAAAAAAAGATATTAACATCGTTTTTTTTTATATTGCACAAAATGTTTTATTAATATTTTGTAAAATATTTAAAAATTTCGACAGTTTTTTTTATTTTTTGGAAAATTTCAGTTTATTGTATCTTAATATATATAATTCTTCTGTGAGTGTGTATGTCACTGAACTTCTCTTAAACGACTGGACCGATTTTGATGAAATTTTTTGTGTGTGTTCAAGGGGATCTGAGAATGGTTTAGATTCACAGTTTTGTCCGCTGGACAATGTTTTTTTAATTAATTTTTATTTTTTTGTAGTTGCTGATTTTATCGAAAGCGAGTGATTACGATACAATAAATTTAATCAAGCAAAACTTCGTGCTGAGGAGTACATTCATTTACGCGACGCCGTAATCGGCAACGTAGATGCAACGAATGACATCAACAATATTGGTACCGCATATATTCTCCCATCATCATACACTGGTAGCCCGCGTCATATGCAGGAATATATTCAAGATTCCATGACTTACGTACGTGCATACGGCCGACCTAATCTTTTTATCACATTTGCGTGTAATCCAAACTGGGATAAAATCAAAAGTTTACAGTTGCCAGGTCAAACATCGATGCACCGTCATGATGTCACTGCACGTGTCTTTAAACAAAAATTAAAATCTTTGATGAATTTGATTACACATTACTCGGTATTTGGTGAAACGCGTTGTTGTCTTTACGCTGTTGAATGGCAAAAACGAGGTGTACCTCATGCGCATATTTTAATTTGGTCGGTGGATAAAATACGCGCAGAAGAAATTGACAAAATTATTTCAGCGGAAATTCCAGATCCGAATGTTGATCCAGAATTGTTTAACATTGTTACTACAAATATGATCCATGGTCCATGTGGCACTCTAAACATGATGTCGCCATGTATGGATAATGGAAAATGTACAAAACGTTTTCCAAAACCATGTGAAACTGATACTATCACCAATATGGACGGTTATCCATCTTATCGACGTAGAGACGTAGACAATGGTGGTCAATCATATGAATTGCGTCTGTCAAATGGTGTGAGAGTAGATATTGATAATCGCTGGGTAGGTCCATATTCGCCATTGCTGTGCAAAACCTACAAAGCGCACATAAACGTTGAACTATGCAGTTCGGTGAAGTCTATCAAATACATTTGTAAGTATGTTCACAAGGGTAGTGATAAAGCTATATTTGCTGTTCAAAATGTTAACGACAATGACAAAATGACAAGTTATCAAATGGGTCGATACATAAGTAGCAACGAAGCTATTTGGCGCATTTTTACGTTCCCTATACATAAAAGGGATCCTGCTGTTATAAATTTGGCTGTGCATCTTGAAAACGGACAACGTGTTTACTTTACAGAAGAAACTGCACTACAACAGGCTTTGACGGCTCCAAAAACAACTCTAACTCAATTTTTTAACCTTTGTAGTCGACAAGATGCTGTTGGTTAATTCGCAAGGACGTTGATGTACACTGATGTTCCTAAATTTTTTACATGGAATAAACAATCAAAGAATTGGGAACCGCGGAAACGAGGCATTCCAGTACCAGGATTCGCTGATATATTTATGACAAAACCTTTAGGTCGATTATATACAGTTCATCCTAAGATACGCGAATGTTTGTTTTTTGTATATTACTGGTAAACTTTCCTGGACCGACGTCCTTCCAATATTTGCGAAAAGTCAATGGTACTTCATACGACTCTTTCTTCGATGCGTGTCGTGAGTTACATTTATTGGAGGATGATACCCATTGGGATCTCACACTTGCAGATGCAGCACTGAGCTCATCTCCACAACAAATTCGTCAATTATTTTCAATAATATTGACAACGTGTTTTCCGTCTGATGCATCTGCTCTGTGGAACAAATATAAAGACTCAATGAGTGAGGATATTTTGCATCGGACTAGAATTACTAATCAAAATCTTAATATTGAATTCTCCGCCGAAATATACAACGAGTCATTAATAATGATTGAGGATATTTGTATTCTAATTTCAAACAGGGCCGCTCATCCATTTTGGAATGCCAGCGCTGAATCGCCCAGCAGTAGACATCATCAACAGCGATGTTCAACGTGAACACCAGTTCGATAAGACTTCTTTGGCTACTTTTGTTGCGGAAAATGAACAATTGCTTACTGCTGAACAACGAAATGTATATGATCAAATTAACGTTTCAATTGCAGCACAACAAGGTGGATTCTTTTTTTTAAACGCTCCAGGTGGGACTGGTAAAACATTTCTTATCGCACTGGTACTTGCGCGGATTCGATCTCAAAATCATATTGCATTGGCCATTGCTTCATCAGGCATTGCAGCAACGTTACTTTATGGTGGACGGACTGCGCATTCAGCACCTTAATAACCTTTGAACGTTCATACAAATCCCGAAGCAATGTGTAACATAAAGAAGCATTCAGGCATGGCTGAAGTTTTGAGAAAATGTAAAATTATTATCTGGGATGAATGTACAATAGCCCACAAGCATTCGCTTGGAGCTCTCGACAGGTCCCTGAAAGATATCAAAAATAATGCTCGGCTTTTCGGTGGTGCTCTATTGCTGCTGTCTGGTGATTTCAGACAAACATTACCAGTCATTCCACACGCGACATATGCAGACGAAATAAACGCATGTTTGAAAGAATCTTATCTATGGCCAAGTGTCACTAAATTATGCCTTACTATTAATATGCGCGTTCGACTTCAAAATAATCCATTAGCGTCAGGATTCTCTGAACAATTGTTAGACATTGGCAACGGTAAAATTCAATTGTATGAAGATACACAATATATTCGACTCCAGAGAATTTTTGCAACATGGTGGCTACCAAAGATGAGTTAATAACAAGTATCTTTCCTGATTTAAGACATAATTATACTTATCATGAATGGCTGCGAGAGCGAGCTATTTTAGCTGAAAAAAATTAAGATGTTGACGCCATCAATTTTAAAATACAACAATCATTGCTTGGTGATGAAATTACATTTAAATCGATTGACACTGTTGTTGATCCTGACGAAGTTGTCAACTATCCTGTAAAGTTTCTAAATTCACTAGATTTACCTGGAATGCCACCACATAATTTGCGACTGAAAATTGGCTCACCTATAATTTTGCTTCGAAATTCAAATGCCCCAAAATTGTGTAATGGCACGCGATTAGTTGTAAAAAAAATCATGTGCAACATTCTTGAAGCGACTATTTTGAGTGGAAAATTTCAAGGTGAAGTTGTACTTTTACCACGGATCCCAATGATTCCTTCAGATTCGCCTATACCATTCAAACGTTTACAATTTCCAATCCGCTTGGCATATGCTATGACTATAAATAAGTCACAATGCCAAACAATGACAATTTGTGGCTAAGATTTAGAAAACCCATGTTTTTCTCACGGCCAATTATATGTTGCGTGTTCCACAGTTGGAAAACCATCAAATTTATTTATTTATACACCTCAGGGTTTAACCAAAAATATTGTACTTTATTGTAACATTTGAAAAATAATTTTCATCAAAATGGTCCAGCATGTTTTAGCTTATTTAAAAAAGTTTGAAATTTTCAAATTAAAGACGTGTAGACAGGACAACGTCTGTCGGGTCCGCTTGTTTATGTATAAAGTTAAATTATTTCAAAATAAAAAAGTTGTACAATTTTAAAGCCGTTTTAATAAGTTCCCACTTAACAGAATATTTTGAAATTATTTCAACTATCTCTTAACATTTAACTAAATAGAATATTACATTTTAGTGCATTCAATTTTTGACATTATGGGTATTAAATTCGTTCCCCAAATTTAGACTAATTTGATCTTTTCAAGATCTACAACTCTTAAGAATTTTTTTTATTTCATTTTATTTTATTATAAAAAACTGCGATTTGAATTTTTTTAAACATGTGTCTATCATAATTGTGAAAAATAACTAGTTTTTCAGGTATTGCATACATAAGAGCCAATTTGTAATTGATTGAAATTTTTAAGTGTAAATCCACTTTAGTCAAGTTTTTTCAATCTTTGAAAAAATGAAATATATGGTACAAAATTTTGAAAAATTTTGTCTACAAAATATTTCGGGCAAATTTTATTTCTCATTTCTATCTTTCAAAAGCTAAAAAATGTTAATTTTTGTTAAAAAGTTATTTTTTCGCATCGCTAAAATTACAAAAAGTCTGTGGCAAACGTTGTAGACTTCTAATCCTTAAAAATTTTTGTCTTGGCTGTTTTCTGTGAATAAAAATTCTTGTTCTATAGCAAAATTAAGTACAATATGATCCAATTTGTTTGTAAAGAGAAAATGGTTTCTATAATTTATCAAAACATCAACAAACAAACTTGAGTGATATTTGGTCATTTTAATCATACATATCTTTGATATTCAAAAAGCTAAATTTATTTATACTTTTTCTTAACAAGCTATTAGATTCCATAAATAATATTTCAAAACCCAACAAGACTTGGTCGTAGGCACTAGAACTATCCGGAGACAAGCTGCTAATGGATGGCCTCAAATCCTTCAAAGTCATTAAATAGAATTTCATTTCAGCAAACAAAAAATTGGCTTTATTCAAATTTGCATATGAACACATCAACTAGACACTTGGGAAAGAGAGGAACATGCTTTTTTGAATGAATCTAAGTTTAACGTTTAGGGTTAAGGATCAGTCAAATAGGCACTTAATCTTTGTTAATGTTATGGTGTGGCTATGTTTTTCAGGAAATAGACTAAATTGGTGGTTAATACAATGCATCCTTTTTTTACAGGGACATTTCAAAACAATGTTTTTTTTGCAACATGCATGAGGATCAGTTGGATATTTTATTAGGACCCGAAGCTGACGTTGCGTCGGTTGAGATGTGGTTTAGAAAAAACTGGATTGGAGTGTTAAAATAGCCGCTAAATCAGTCCCACAATTTCAGTCCTGTACAAATTGACCTAAGGCAGTTGTAAGGATTACTTTAAGTCGAAGAATTTAAAGGTTAAATCCTGACTCCTAACAGAAAGAAACAAAAATATACAATGTAAACTAATGCTAGAAAAAAACGAGGTCAAACGCTCTCGTAGTGCAAGTTTATACCGTGATTTATAAATGACAACGCTCTCAAAGTCGACCCATTTATGAACGCAAATTTCAAAACCATTATTTGATACTAATTTTCTTCTTTTCTATCAAAATGATCATAGTAAAGAAACACGTAGCTAAGCCAATTTATAAAATTTAATGTGAATGTTATTCGTTTGACTTTTTGGTAAAAGTCAAAGTTTAAGACCTAGTTGCTTCTTTTAATTTGCAAACAAATTTTAATATTTAGAATTTTTGTCCCGACATTTCTAAGTCAAAGCAACAATATTAAGAAATGGGTGTTTTTATTATAAAAATACATGTTTTTGTTTTAGGTAAATTAAACTCATTTGTGAGAAACATTTTTACGTCATGGCTATTTTTAGAAGGTGCTATTAATAAAATATGGAGCTCAACTGCTCAGTTGCCATTTTATGAGGAAAATTCTAAAAATAAACATATTAAAACATACATATTTATAAACCTTTGATAGAAAAACACAAACATAAATATGACCTGTTTCCTTGAAACTTTTTCGTATACACAAATTCAGTTTTTTAAGCTCCTTGTGAACACTTAGTATAATTTGTCAAGGTGTTAACTTCACGCAATTAACCAAAATAGCAGTTTAACGTTTCATTAAATTTTATTACGAAATCCCTTAATTTTTATGATTTCTTACTATAATTGACTTAATTTCTTTTTTGTTTATTCTTTTATATACATATGTATGTTGGTTTGTAGGTAAGGTATATATGTATGCATGAAATGTCAACACTTTTTATTTCATCGTTAAAATAAAATAAATGTTTGAACAACTTGAGTGCTAAAGGTGGTAGAGAAGGTAAGGTGGGTATAGCAAATATTTTAATGGAAAAACCAATTAAAAAGGATATTTTCCAGCATATAGATATAAACCCGAAAAGAATGTTTTGATTTGATAAAAGTTTATTATCAAAATAACATTTATTTTCGTATGCATAATACATATTTTTTTAAGGCTAAAATGTTTTAATTTTAATAAGAAAAGGATTTCCCAGAGATAAGTCTTTGCAGAAAACAGAATCGTTGGTTTCAACAGTTTCAAAAAAAATCATAGACATTAATACAAATTTCTTTTGTATTAAATTTCATTTATATTTTATCAATATTAGAAAAATAAAATCAAGGAACTCCAACCTGGTGGTGATGAAATCCTTTTCGTTTTACCTTTCATAGTGATTGTATGAAGCAACAATGAATTTAAGATGTTTGTTCGAAGGAAAATAATAAGAAAAAGTTGGAAACAGAACCCAAAATAAATTTGTCATTTTGAATTGAGAATTCTACGAACGAATCAAAACACACAATACAAAATTCCATTGCTCGTATTTTGAGTTTTTGCATTCAATTTGGATCACAGGATACTCCATTATCAATTGAGTTGATGGACTTTTTTTCGAGAAGATTCGGTTGTTATTTGTAAATTTCTGTTGAAGAAAATAGATTTTCTAAAAACCTAAAACTAATTCTTTTATATTTTATTATTTGTGGAAAATAATTAAATATTATTGATGATAAATAAAAAATATAGTAAGATGGTTATTATAATTAACATATTTTTTTCGTCATTTAATTGGAAAATCGTTTAGAAATTCCTTGAGGTGATTTTGTGATTTTTACATTCTTTTATTTTTATTTTATGTGCGCTCATTCAAGAATATATAAATACTCTTTCAATTGTAAAAAAAAAAACGGTTAGAACGGCACATTTGAATGTGTGTGCAAAAAATCGTGTCTATTAAGGAAATTCACATTCGTGTAGTGCGACTAAATAAATAATCTCTTAAAATTAGGCCCAACTGTGAAATTATAACCATTCCTAGAAGTATACAAGGGTGTCCCGTCGATGTATGAGAAACATTTTTTTCGAGCTACACTATTAAAAGTGGTATCAACATTTGAGTAATTTTACACAGATAAAGAAAACGTCAAAAAACTGAAAGAACATGTTATATTGGGGGTAGTTACGGGCTTTGAAGATTTTTAAATTTCATGTTTTTACATACTTTAACTGTTTGAATAAAACTGTACAAAAAATTAGGTTTTAAACGTATTTAATATTAATATTATTTAAACAAATCACATAAAAATAAAATAAGCAAGAAATAATTTTTAATTAATAACATAACCTTAGAATTTAAACTTATTTTTGTGTCCAAAATTTGGCATTTCTGCACGAGATTTCAACTTGTTTTTAATAAAGCCATCTCTAGAAGTAGTGTTACCAGTTTAACACATCTTTATACAGATTGGGTGTAGCAGGGAAAGTCAACAATTTCCAAGCTCTTATCTTTTGCCATAATGTGAAGGTCTTTAAAAGAAATATGTCAAAGAACCGGGGCTGATGTTACCTGACTTTCGTTTCACAAAATAATTTCGGTATAATCTTTAGGAGAGAAGTTGATCTTTGGTTGTTTATATACCCTGCGTTTGTTGATATTTTCAGCCTCTCCTGCTTTTTTTTATTCTTCGCAATGCCAGATCCCGAATCGTTGGTTTAGAAAATATGTTTGGCTCCATCCTTAAAAGATGCCTGTCGCTTGATTCGGATTCAAATTGGAGCGTATACTTTGACGACGTAGTTGACAAGTAATAGCAAATTCTCTGATGGACGAAGAGTACTAACATAAAGTCTCAGTATGCGATTAGCTGAAGTAAGCCATCTTGAGTGCACCATTTTCAGGTTGACGGTTTGCCAGCTTAGGAGAACAGAAACCAGTAGATTCAGCTTGGCATATTTGATAAAGATATTTTTGATATGTACTACTCGTAAGTTCATCAGACACATTTTTCTGTAAGTCAGGCATATTACCAGCCACTGCACAAAAGCTCACTTTCGCAATCAGCTAATTGTTCCTCAAAAGGTCCAGAAAATTCTCTAGGACCCGAAGTGCAACCATCTAATGTCAAGAATAAATGACGAAGAGGTAACTCATAGTAGTACCCGTGGCATGATGGTTAGTGCGTTGGACTGTCATGCAAGGGGTCTTGGGTTCAATCCCTGCCTGTGTCACCCTAATTTAAGACAAAAAAAATAATAATTTTCGCGGGTACTGCCTCTTGCGAGGAATTGACAAATCCTTCAAGAGTAACTCTTGTCATGAAAAAGTGCTTTCTCAAACTAGCCTTTCGGATTTTGCCTAAAATTGTAGGTCCCTTCCATTCCTGACAGAGCTGTAAGTCACTAGGCCCTGGTTCACAACGGACTGTTGTGCCACCCCATTTGATTTGATTTGAGGTAACTCATTGGCGTGAAGCATGCAAATACACCATTGCAGCGGTCTCTTCAATAACTCCTCTAAATATTGAATGACGCCTCCCTTCCAACCAGTGTTAGTTGCAGTTCCGTCACATCCAATACAAAGCACGTCATTTAAATTCCAACCTTGACTCTCTAAAAAGGTTGAGATGGAAGTAAAAATTCCTGTTGCGATGCCACCTGGTGTTGTTTGTCCCAAGTAAATTGATCCTGGTTCTGCCAAAATTGATATGAGTTCTTTAAAAATTTCTTTAAGTCGAAAACACGCCCCTATTTTATTTTACGTGATTTTGATACAGCTCGGTGAATCTTATTTTTGTCTATAACAAGAGTTGAATCTTTGGAAGAAACAAAGCCGACATCAGCCAAAACAGCAGAAGCGACAGCAGCAGATCGCGTCGATAAACCAAAAGCGTATCGATTACATACCATGGCAACATCAATCTATTGCGATAAGCTCTTTAAGTCGATGGTGCCTCTGTCAAAGGGGGGTTTGTTGGGGATGCCTCTGTTAACGAATGTGTTTTTTGGGAATATTCACGCACCAACTCTTCATTGCAGTTTCCTGAGACAATATCCGTTTCCTGCGTAGACAATTTTGTTGCTTTCCTCTTTGACTCTTTGTTTTGTCTCTGATGTCGTTTCTTCAAGACATTTGTTTTTTTCTTATCAATCCAGCTTATAACCATTTTCCTTTCATTTTTATGAACCAATAAAAAACTTCTCTCATGGATGGGAACTTTCTTTGGTTTTAAACACAAACAAGTTTCAAATGAAGTGCATTTACAAGCAGCAACGTCGAAAAGCTTCTCAGATGACTCTAAAAAACACTTCAGTTTGTTTTCGAAACTAACATTTTGTTTGCTTTTGGGATATCGTTTCAAAATATTGTACCTTTCGAAACAGGATTTAAGTAATTGAGTAACTCTTTCCTTAGTTACAATTGAAATCGAAGCTTTAGCCCAAATATTGTCGATTTCTTCAAAAACAATCGCATATATTTCTGAATGGGACGGATCCTTTCCGTTACATTTAAGTTTTAGTTCGTTCCTTACAAACAAAATGAATTTAATGACATCTTTTGTAGTCGGTAGCTGCCGATTGTCAAGTTTTTTGTATTGTAAAATTATAGCACAAAAAATGACATCATATACCAAAATAATTAGTTTTCCTTGCACCTCTCATTAAGTCTATTTAGGTCTTCTTGAAGGAGAAAGCTATTAGAAATGGATTGATTGCCACTGAACTGACTATCATTTTTAAGTCATCAGCAAATAGTTATTTATGAGAACCCCGGTTTTAATGTGAAAATATTATTATTATTAAAATAAAGACGGCCAACGTTGGCTTCCTTGAGGAACACCGGAGAAGAAAGTATTGAATACTACGATTACATAAATAAGATTGATGCCAATACAAAAAAATAGAAGGAAACTCGAACGAAGGCTTTGTCGAAGTCGTTGTGAACAGCTAACGACATAATTATTAAAAATCATAGGATTTTTTGAAGTTGATTTACCAGATAAAAAGCACATGTTGATATAATGAAATTATATCTTTGCGAAGAAAGGAAAGTTTTTCCATAGATAATTTGTTTCGTATACTTTTTGAAAAACTGACAGCATACAAATCAGCCAGTACTTTGAAACATCTAGTTTAGATACAGGCTTATGAATGGGAATTGTGAAAGAAATGTTACAATCCTTTAAAAATTCGCCTTTTCGTATTAAAGTATTAAGATGGTGCGGGCAGGTATTAAACCCAAGTCCTCTAGCATAACAAATATATAGTTACATAATAGAATGTACATGAAGGCTCACCCGGCTTAGAATCAATTCTCGCACTATTGTCGTTTGCAATGCAAACAGCAATAGTGATAATGTTATGTAAATCATTAAGACTCCATCCAACATTATCTCTCTTTGGAGATAAAGTTGGAGAGTTCCTTTTATGTACATAGTCTTAAGCTTAGATTGTAAGTTCTATCATCTAATCATTTAAGTTAGTCTTTCTTTCTTTTGTGAACCATCGAGCAGTGAAATAAATTAATAAAAAGTTAAATAAGAAACAAGTTGTTTTATTGAAAACGCGTAAAACTAACATTACTGGCGCAGTCGTAAAAAAAAAAAAACGGGTTAAATAGACTATAAATACAAAAAAAAAGGTTTATAAAATCGTGTGTTTAAAATAATGCAATAAAGTGAACTTAGGTATAATAAATTATTATAATAAAAAATTTACCTACAAAAAGTTGAAAAAAAAACTTAAAAATTAACTTAAAATTAAAGACTAACTTAAAAAAAAAAACAAGTGCAAGGAATTAAAAACTTAATAAAACAAAAATTTGGATGCGATTTAAAAGAATTAAAAAAAAAAAGACAGAATTAAAAAACTACAATTCTTGAAAACCAAGAAAAAAAAATTGAAAAATACTATAACTTATCGTCCATGTAATAAGTACAGTCTCGCAAAAGACGCCCAAATATTATTTAGTTCGAAAACAACCAACCCGTTATACACGCTCTCATACAAGTTCGGTTCGACAAAGTTAGTTCAAAAACAATTCTTGTTTTAAACCAAGCTTTAAAAGAAAGTGTCAAACTGTTATACAATTACAACTTTAATTGAAATAACACAAAGCTTTAAACCAAGCTTAGAAAAGAATGCCTTTTCATACTTAATGATGTGCTTTAACAAACTCTTGCAAAAAATAGTATACAAAACTTTTTGAACTAAAGTAATTAAAAATATAACAACAAAAAAAAAATCATTTGAAAAATATCATCATTCAAAAACAAAAAGAAAATAAAATAAGAATAATAAAAAAGTACTAGAAACCAATACAAAATAAAAATACAAAGAGACGAAACTTTTAATTTGATAAAAAACATAAGCATCATACTCGGATCAGAAAGGAACGAATGAAGTGATCATCAAAAGAAAATTCATCTACTTAACAAGTGAGTATCGATCATCTTTAAATAAAATGGAAGCTATTAATCCGGCGGAAAGATTTAAGATTATTGTAGGATTAATAAATAAAGTGCCTGAATTCAATGGTGATAGTAGTTTACTTATTGATTTTCTGGATAGGATTGATACACTGTCTCATATTGTAGCAACGTTTGATGCAAGCACACAAACACTCCTTTTAGGTTACATAAGAGATAGAATTGTGGGAAAGGCAAAGCTTGAACTTCAAAAACATGGTAGGTTAGCAGATTGGGCGCAAATCCGAGATATTTTAAAAACGAATTTTGCAGAAAAACTTTCAGCAAATAAACTCTTAGATCAAATAAGAACAGCTAGAGTTCAAACAAATATTGAGGATTTTTATCAAAAAATAAACACTTTATTAAGTAGACTTAATAACTCATATCTTTTAAATGAAGACAATAATGAGGTAATTATAACTTCTAATAAGAGAATAGCTCTTGAAGCTTTTAAAGATAATCTTCCTTAGCCTACAAAGTCAATTATTTTAAGCAGAAACCCTCAAACACTATTCGATGCATACAAGGTGGTAACAGAAATAAACCATCAAAATTCCGGTCCCAATACGTCAGTTTATAATCAATTTTATAGACAAACGAATAGGAGCAGTTCAAATTTCAATTCGGCTCAAAGAAACAGTGTTCCTATGTTAGGAAATGGTCAAAATAATTCCAACTACAGACGAAATAATGATTCGGTAAGGCATAATTATAATGCTTACCCAAGAAATTATGAAGGAACAAGTGATAGACAACTAAACAATAATAATTCATCGAATGTTAACATAAGAAGTGGAAACATTCCAAACAATAACAAAAGTAGTAACCAATCCTCACAACTAAGAACTAATACCTATAGTAATCAAACTCGAAGGTCAAATAGGAGTGGGCAGACACATAATAGTAATAGTTACGAACCTATGGATGTCTCTTTAAATGAATCTGATTCAGCACAATCTTCGAATAACCCAAATATAAATCAAAACGAAAATTTTTCTGCAAATCGCCTAAAAGACTTCCCTATATAATTATTCACAACCATATTAGACCTTTAAGGTTCATAATTGATTGTGGTGCCGAGTTGAGCATCATCAATCAAAACGTTTGCAATCCAAAATGGAAAGTTCAAACTAGAAATCATGTCCTTAAAGTTCTTGATCGAAATGTCGAAACAAATATAGAATACAGAATTCCTTTGTTTAAGGAATTTAATGAAAATGACTATTTCGTTAACTTTTTGGAATATCAATTTCATAACCGTTTCGATGGATTAATAGGGAATAATATTCTTCTTGATTTGAACGCCATTATCAATTTTAAAAATAGATGCCTAACAACAAATAAAGCAACAATAAAATTATACTTGAACGAAGATGAAGAAAACTACACAAACTATGTCGAACAAAATAAAGATACTTTAAGTTTATTTTCCAACGAATCAATTTCATCTGAAATTGATGACTCTCTTTTTTCAAATCATCTACCAAATTCTGATGTTTTAAAAATAAAATCACTACTTAAATCTTTCAAGTCAATTATTTATGAAGAAGGAGATACTTTATCTTTTACAAATGAAATTCGTCATCGAATTATAACTCACAATGATATTCCAATCTATAGCAAACTCTATCGCTATCCGGAGATTCACTCTGAAGAAGTTGATCGTCAAATATCGGAAATGTTGAGGCAGAAGATAATTGTTCCTAGCTGTAGTCCCTACAATTCGCCCATATGGATTGTACCCAAAAAAGATAATAAAGATGGGAAAAAACAATGGCGAGTTGTAATAGATTACAGAAAGTTGAACACACAAACAGTAGAAGACAGATTTCCTATGCCAAACATCGACGATTTATTCGACAAATTAGGAAAATGTAATTATTTTTCGACGATTGATCTGGTGAAAGGTTTTCATCAAATTGAGGTAGATCCTAGAGATAGAGCCAAAACTGCGTTTTCCACCAAGAGTGGACACTATGAATTTTTAAGGATGCCATTTGGGCTTAAAAACGCTCCAGCTACTTTTCAGAGGCTGATGAATTATGTGCTTAGAGATTACTTAAACAGGATTTGTGTAGTTTACTTAGATGACATCTTAGTTTTCTCTACAAGTTTCGAAGAACATCTCCAATCTCTTCGAAAAATTTTTCAAAAACTTAAGGACAGTGATTTGAAAATCCAAATTAGCAAATGTCACTTTGGAGACATATCAGCCGAATACTTAGGGCATGTTATCACTCAAAATGGTATAAAACCAAACAAAAATAAAATTAAATCGATAACCGAAATGGTACTTCCAACCTCAGTTAAGGCAATAAAACAATTTCTTGGTATAACCGGTTACTACCGGAAATTCATTAGGGATTATGCCAAAGTAGCGTACCCTTTGATTAAATACTTGAAAAAAAATGAAAAATTGAAAATAACCGATCCACAATATATTAAATCGTTTAATACTCTAAAAAGCCTATTAACTTCTGACCCTATCCTTAGAAATCCTGATTTTTGCAAGAAATTTGTTTTGACCACGGACGCATCCAATTTCGCCTTAGGAGCAGTTCTTACCCAAGATAACCACCCTGTTTGTTATGCGTCTCGAACTCTTAACAAACATGAGCTTAGGTACTCTACCATAGAGAAGGAGCTTTTAGCGGTCGTTTGGTCAGTGAAATATTTTCGAACGTATTTATTTGGCCGAAGATTCATTGTCCGAACGGATCACAAGCCCCTGGTGTGGTTACATGGCATAAAAGAACCTAATATGAAGCTCCAAAGATGGAAAATAATGCTTAACGAATACGACTTCGATATCGAGTACCTAAAGGGGAAAGAAAACGTCGTCGCAGATGGGTTGAGTAGGTACGTTTCCGGTGAAAATGAAACCGGTGACAGTCAAAAAGCTGACGATGAAGTAAGCTTATTTGATTTATTTAATAATGAAGTACCTGAAAGTTGCAATGACGATGAAGTCATTGGTGAAGTTTCAGTGCCAGGTACAAATAACGATGAAGTTATTTCTACTGCGGCCACCATCCATAGTGCTATGGAGGATGAAACTCAACACATCTACATTTCGGAAAAACCCGTAAACTTGTTTAAAAATCAGATTCATCTTTTTTATGGCTCAAAAGAAAAAATATCCTTTAAAATCGTACACAAAAAAATTCAGAACCTTATACAAGTTGATAAAGAAAAAAGCAACTTATTGGAAATAATGAAACGACTTTTATTAAAGAAGGGAATTATGTGTATCTTTTGCAATGATTTGTCCTTGTACCTTAATTTTCAAAATTTGTACGTTAAATATTTTTCTATGAATAATAAATTAAAATTACTAAAATCCAATGTAAAGTTAAAAGATGTTACAGATAAAAATGATATGCTCACAATAATTAAGAAGGAACATTTAGCTAAAAATCATAGGGGTATAAATGAAATTTTTTTGGAACTCAAACAGTTATATTTCTACCCAAATTTGCAAGTAGAAATACAAAAATTTATAAATAATTGCGACATTTGTATTCTCGCAAAGCACGATCGACATCCGGTGCAGGAACAAATGGAAATCACTGAAAAACCAAAACATTTCAATGATATCATCCACATGGATATTTGGTTTCCCGAAAGAGGTAAAATGTTTTTAACAACAATTGATAAGTTCTCAAAATATGCCACTATCCATCCCTTGGAAGATAGGAATTGGATTGCAGTACTAAATGCAATCAAACAGAGAATTCAATTTTTAGGAAAACCCAACAAAATTGTTTCCGATGGTGACTCCTGCATTTTGCACTCGGCTGTTGAGCAATTCCTAAAGGAAAATAATATTTTCTTCCATAGAACGACAGCATCTATGAAAACTGGAAACGCTGATATCGAGAGGCTTCATGGTACCTTTAATGAACATCTTCGAATTTTGAATGCTTCAAAAGATAATTCTACTTTAGATGAAAAATTATTTAAGGTAATCACAATTTACAATTCGACTTTACATTCAACAACGAAACATAGACCTTTAGATTTCATTAATAAAACGCTTTCGAAGCAAGAAATTGATAGTTACGCTGACCTTTTTCAAAAGCAAAAGGTAGATAGGGTCAAGAAAAAGAAAAATCAAAATGCCGTCGAATCTAACAAGTGCCCAAACATAGTTCAAAACAGAACTGTAGTGAAAAGTAGACCGAAGTACAAAAAATTGAACAAATTCGAAAAACAAGGCAATTATACTATAGATAAAACTACAAATAGAAACATAAAATATCATAAAAAACAAGTAAAACGATTATATAAACATCAGAAGCAAGAAAACAGTACCTAAAACAATAAATAATAATGAAATTTACCAGAATTACCACTTTCATCCTTTTTTCTCCGCAGCGTAAAATCATAGAATCCATAGTTTTTCATTTATTTTTCAATTCTTCATTCATTTATAATTTGTGTATTCTTTTTGTTTATTTTGTTCAATATTTGTTCGAAGGAAAAGACTTTTGTTATATTTCATTAGCAAATTAGGTAAAAATTAATGTGTTCACATTCAAATATTCAGTTAAATAAAGTAAAACGTTAAAAATGAAAGATTTCTTGTTTCCTTTTCTGTTATCTGTCATTTTGACACAAATATAAATTTTCGAAGATTGTATTCGAATCAGATTTCATGCAGAGTGCGTTCAGGGTTATTACAAACTATTAAGCTGCTTACACAATATTCTAAAACTCTAATAATTGTGCTCATGATGTGTCTGAGGTTAGTTGTAGGTAGCTTCAAAAACAATTCTAACAATAATCGTTTCTTAAAGTTTTAAATGATAGCATTGCCTAGTCTACCAATTTAAAGTTAATTTATTGAAAATTTTTATTGAAAGGATAGTTTGAAGTGCTTGCATAAAACAAAAAAAAAACAAAAAAAAAAAAGTGTAAAATTCGAAATGTATAACAACACAAAACTTAAGTAGGTACTTCGAAAAATACTTTGAAATTAAATTGTAATTAAAATAATATTTTTTGTAAAAATGTATGCAGTACACATTGCTATTTAAACAAAAAAATGAATTTAAATGTTTGATTATGTTAAATAAGAAATCTAAAAGAATTTAAAAGCAAACGAATTTCTTAAAACAAATGTAATTTAATGAAAGGTAATTCGTAAGTAAAATAAAAATAGTAACAGAAAACATTAAAAAAAAACATTTTATTTCTAATGAA
Source organism: Eupeodes corollae (assembly GCF_945859685.1). NCBI lineage: Eukaryota > Metazoa > Arthropoda > Insecta > Diptera > Syrphidae > Eupeodes > Eupeodes corollae. Next base: position 57,745,369 of record NC_079149.1, on the reverse strand, counting down.
GAATTTTGTAATGAAAAAAAAATACGAATAAACTTTGTTATACATAGTTATAAATAATGGAATTAAAAACAAAAATTAGAGAATTTAATTGAAAATTATGTAAAATTTCCATACACAACTTATAATTACTGTAAACAAATTGTGAAATTTGTACAATTGTGTTAAAGAATATTTTTGGAGACCAAAAATTCTTACCCGGGGAGGAGTTACATAATAGAATGTACATGAAGGCTCACCCGGCTTAGAATCAATTCTCGCACTATTGTCGTTTGCAATGCAAACAGCAATAGTGATAATGTTATGTAAATCATTAAGACTCCATCCAACATTATCTCTCTTTGGAGATAAAGTTGGAGAGTTCCTTTTATGTACATAGTCTTAAGCTTAGATTGTAAGTTCTATCATCTAATCATTTAAGTTAGTCTTTCTTTCTTTTGTGAACCATCGAGCAGTGAAATAAATTAATAAAAAGTTAAATAAGAAACAAGTTGTTTTATTGAAAACGCGTAAAACTAACATTACTATATGCACTAACCACCATGCCCTCAAGTTAAGACATAAGCTTACATTTCATCGGGACCTGGTTATAAAATACATCACAAATACTGAAGAGAAGAAAGCGGAAAGTCAAATTGAACAAACCGATTGAAAAAGTCATCTAGTTATTTTTCATAACTGATGCTCTGCTTTTGCTTGTTGACACTTTAAAATTATTGCAACCAATTTATTGCCAATCGATCCACTTCCCATTTTTTCAACCATTGCAATTTGTTTCACCGACTTGATGCTCCTGAGTCTATAAAGTTTCGTTGAATAAACTTTGAATTCATTTCTTAATTCACTTCAAACTTTAGGGACTCTTATTTTTTTATTCAAAGTTATGGCATAATAATTGTTAAAGGGATACGCGGAAATAAGTTTGAACATGCTCATGAATAATATGTTGGCACCTGACAGGTGGTGCTCAAGTTCGTACATAACAAGAAAAACTATACGTATAGATAATTTAAATATACATGTACGCACTCAAATTTTAAAACATGAAGTATTTAAAAGTTTAAAAAAAGAGTGATCCGTGGAACCATCACCTTTATTGTCAATTGTAATATAAAAGAGAATACATTCAAGAGCCTGGTCCGTTCTATAAGGGATAAGCGCAACGCAATGCACTTAAATGTGGGACAAAAGATAAATCAAGTAACGAGTTTTATTGTGTCCGGAAATACTATTTTTTCGACAACACTCCATTTTTTATATCATAACCAACACGAATGCTTGTACAATAATTTGTGTGAAAAGAAAATTAAATATATATTTTTTGTATGCACATTTTTGAATAAGTGCATATTTGTACGAAACACAGTGAGTCACAAAATTCTACATGCAGCTGTACCATACTTTTAGTAAAATGTCAATATTATTTTCTTTATAAGCGTTAAAATACTGTTTAAGAATATGAATCGAAACATAAACTGTTTTTTTTTCAAAAACTTCCAAAATAAACAAAAAATGTATAAAAATTTAAGTCACAAAAATAAAAATATGCTGCTATTTCAATAAGCAAAATTGAGATTATCAAGTTTTCTAGAAATTGTGATCCTAAATAAGCGGATAATATTGAAAACATGCCATTCGTCTAACTGATTTAATAAAAAAAGTGCCAAGAAAAACACCATTACAAAATTATTTATTCGGAAACTAATAGAATTCGCGAGATTGTACGCCATGCAAGAACATGGCTTAGTGAAAATAGTTTTGTTCACTGATAAAAGTAAATTAAATATTTTTTTTTGGATCTGATATCAAAGAAAAATATTGTTCAAGTGTACCAACCAATAGAGACAAACGGAATATGGATCTTTTTTAAAATCTGGATATTTAGCGTGATTATATGGTAAAGATTGTTAAGCAGGGGCTAGAGCTTAGTGTTCCAAAACAGTTTTCTCTACCACTGTACTGTTGAACTAGCAAAAGGGATTTGGAAATTTAGGATAACTTATCGAGATTTGTTAAAAACCGAACAAAATTAACTTCTAAATACATTTTTTATAAAGTATTTTATATGACTTGAATTCGATTTCAAAATCAATCTATCAAGTATTTTTTTTGAGAAACAATCTTTTATGAATAAAAAAACCTATATTATGCTTTTTTATGCTATGTAAATTCACTAAGTAATTTTTTTCACAATAATTCAAAAGCTAAATTATGATATGACTCAGCGTAATCGAAAACTTAGACCATCTGACAATTTGATAATTTAGCCAATATGTTTTTTTATACATAATTGAAACATACTAATATTATCATAACAAAAAGAATTGTTAATGTTTTCCAAAATACTTCGTGTTCTATTCTTAATCAACATTGGTCCTTAAAATTTAACTAAGCCTGTGGCATGGTGGTTAGTACGTTGGACTACTACGTAAGCACAAGAGTGGCTTACTGACAAGACTCAAAAACTTGTACAGACGACCTACAGACCACACGACTTGGAGGGTAGGACACTGAAGTCGTGAATAAAAAATGTCAATCTGTTGATACATAAGAACTACAGGTTATCAATTCATAAGTACTGGGACAGTAAGATTGGGTCAGTTAATTCGAGTGACCCTAGTATGTTCCCTGAAATCAACAACATAATCAGAAAAAAGAACGATAGTGACTTTCCGTGTCTGAAACACCAAAGAGCTGAAGAGAACAGGGACGTGCTCAGGACAGTGCAAATAGATCCAGAAGAAGCCATCTTTGACGATGACTTTTACGTAATTAAAGAAGGAAAGAGTGAAGGGGGTGGGAGCTGCTTTCCAGCAAGTGTACAAGGTGGATGTTAGCATTCGCCCCAACCACGATCTAGAAAACAGAGCCCTACTTAATCACTTTTACCTTCGAAATGATATCACACAATGACGATCTGAGAACCGCGGTTTCATGCCGTTTAATGGAGATTCCTTGGCAATGCCAAAAGTCAGCAGGTGTCGATGGTATATCCAACGTTGTACTAAGACATTTACCGATGGAGGCAATTGACATTTACACCACACTCTTCAATAATGCACTGAATAATGCATATTATCCGGTGCATTGGAAGACCATTGTGGTTCATCCTCTCTCAAAAAAAGGAAAGGACAACTCCAACCCGTCAAATTTTCGTCTTCTACCGAGCATCAGCAAAGTTTTCGAAAAGATTATCAATAGGACTCTGACTAAGTGGGCTGCGGACAACAAAATAATTCCGGATAAACAGTTCGGGTTCAAGGCGGGCCATGACATGCTGCGTCTTAACTCGTTCTTGATATCTAATGGAATAAATCAAACCAACATTGCACAGGTGCTGTTCTGGTTGATTTGTAAAAGGCCTTTGACACCGTATGGTTAGAGGGTCTTTACCCAAAACTGAGCACGCTTGGCATAAGCGAACCATTTATTGTATATTCTTTATGATATGCTTAACGGTGGAAAGTTTGTTGTCAAAAGTGGCAATGTAACTTCTACCACAACATTCGCAATTAGAAATGGTCTTCAACAGAGAGCGGTGAATTCGCCGATTCTCATGAAAATTTACACCGCAGTGTTTACGACACCGAACGCTGTACCGGCTTATATCGAACAGCCGAATCTTCTTACGTGCATTACTATTCCAAAGAGGTCCTATAAAACGGGTCTCGAATCAACACAATTGACCAACAATTTAATTTTCGGGGCGTTCTATCCGAACGGCGAGTATTTTGAGAGTTCACGCTTGAGCGGTTTCATTTCACTAGAAGCATTCCGCTTATCTACCACGACAGACAACGAAGCGTGGATAGGCGACTCCTGTACAATCGGGATGTCATGGCACAAGGCGAAGCAGAGCTCCTTCGGTTCAGAAGGGGCTGTGTCCGACCGGAAGCGAACTGATAGGGTGAAGCAGGAGAACCAGTTTTGGTGGCTTCAATCGGCACTTGATATTGGGTAGTTGGGATGGGGTTTTAAGCCTTGGCCGGCTTACATACTTGTTTTATAGTTTTGGGGTTTAGTTTTTAGGAGAATAGGAATGGTGGCACGAAAAGAAATGAAAAAAAAAAATATAAAAACAAAAAAACATAAAAAAAAACATGCAATCAAAACAATAATTTAAAAAAAAGACAACAAAATATGAAAAACAAAAATGTTAGATAGTTAGATTTGCTGCTGTGGTTGTTCTAGTTTTAAGTAGTTTATAGGTAGTTTTAGTTAGCTTAAAGTTTTATATTAAGGACCTTATTTTAAGTAGTTTTTAAGTAAAAATGGATCTTGATATTAGTTTTTTTTTCATTTTTTTTTTAATAAATACAAAATAAATTTAAATTGAAGTAAAATAGATCTTAGGGCCGAAAGGCATTAGTAGTTAGTGTTATGTTTAACTAAGAGTGTCCTTATGGGACCATTAAGTTAGTTGTAAGTAATGGTTATTTAGGCTAGTTTTATGAATTTTTTGATTGAATTAATAAAAATGAATAAAAAAAAATATGTTGGACTGTCATTCTAGAGATCTTGGGTTTGATCCCTGCCTATGCCATCTAAAAGTTTTTTTACGGGTACTGTCTCTTGGGAAAAATTTAAAAATTTTCCAAGAGTAATTCCTTTCATGTGCCTTCTCAAATTAACCGTTCGGATGTTGCCCCACCCAATTTATTTTATTTCTTTATAAAAAAAAACAATAAAAATAATATTGAAATCGGATATTTATGAGTTTAAGCACATAAAGTTATAATTATAAAATCAAATCAACTGAAAAACGAAGTATTCAAAAACATAAAAAGAATTGCATACAAACTTTAGATAGAGTCAAATGCAATAGACGCAATTCCAATTCAGGATCTCATCATCTATTTTCAATCTATCGACTTTTATTTTGTTTTTGAAGCAGTTGTGTTCATACGTAATGTAGACTTCCGTATAGAAATTTTTAATTTCTTTCCTTTAATGGTTGTTGTTTTCCTCTACAAATTACTTATTTTATACTCAATTTTTATTTGTGTCTCATATTTAAAAAAAAATATAGTGTTAATACAACGAATGTATTGTAATTAAAAGCGTTTTTTTTAAAGCTTTTTAAAAACTATATCAAGAATTTCGTGACTGACTGTACAAAAACCAATTTATACCTATAGATGCATGCATTTTTCGACTTTAACAATGGTATAAAGATTTATTCATATACATATAAATAACCCAAGTGATGACTAGTGAGTGAATAGGGGAATTAATATACATATGCATATGTATACATACATTTTTACTTCTTATCCCTCAGGAAATGGCTTTAAATTGGATATAATATACATATAGTATAGGAAACCTGTTTGCTGGGTTTATTGTTGCGAATGACTGCAAATAAAAATTCTGAAACGGAAGTAAGGAATTTTTCAAACTCTTAAATTCGCTTACAAGGAAAATTAAATTTAAATGTTTAATTAATTAAAAAATTTAAAAGTCGAAGTATTCAATTTTATAGGAAAATTTTAAATGACAATGGTGGTATATTACCAAAATTGAAACCTAGACTGAAGAAAAGAATATAAAGGAATGAACTTTATAAAGGCTTCAAAAATTAGAATTTGTAAGACATACGGACGATACTATCTTAAAGTCATCTGAGATGAGACTTTACAAATACACATATTTCGGACTGACATTTACTGAGGCGAAAATGCAGTATCTGGAAACATATTGTTGAGAAACCAATGTATCTAGAAATAGAGTGTTGGTTTTGATTGTGGAGTTTTATTATCAAGAACCAAATCGTGTTATCGGCCGTCTTGGCAATGTCAATTGGTCATCTGAGAGGTGTGAATTGACACTTTATTTTTAAGGGAATTATTTGTAATATCTTATTTACGACTCATAAATAATCATATACAGAAAACATTTATTATGGTACACTCAGGCGTATACGTATTTCTTTATTTTAGCTCATTAAGCATTCAAATTTTAGACTTAGTTTTCATTGTTTGTGTTAAAAAATTAATTAATTAGGTGGCGCAACAATCCGTTGAGAACTAGGGTCTATTGACTTACGACTCTCAACTATTCCTGTGTGGGAGTAATGTTGTCAGGAATAAAGGGGACCTACAGTTTAAAGCTGAATCCGCTAGTTTGAGAAAGCATTTTTCATGATCATGACAAGAATTACTCTTGGAGAATCTGTCAAGGAGAACCCTTTAGGGCAAAGCGAATGAAATTATGCTGAATTGATTCAATTTTATAAATTTCGTAATAAAGTCCAATCTTGCGATGCATATTCAAAATGAGGACGAAAGAGTAACATAGGGATCATTGAACTCCTTTGCCCAGCGTTTTATAAAACCAAGCATAGAACTTGCCTTATTAACAATAAAATTAATGTGATGTGTAAACTTTAAGTTGGAACAGAAATGTACACCTAAATCTTTAAATGTTGAGACACGACAGAGTTTTTGCTGTAATATACAGTAGTCATATACGTTACTGATTTGAAAGGCTATTTTTCCCACACCAAAATGTGAAACTATCAATGTCAGATTTTAAAAGGATACGATCATGGGTGGACTTTATTATTTTGAAAATCTTCATATCGTCAGCAAAAATGAGAACTTCACTTGAGCGTAGACATGACGAAACGTCGTTAATAGACAGGATGAACAGAAAAGGGCCAAGATGGCTTCCCTGAGGAACATCAGATTGAGCAACATAAGGTTCAGAATGACAATTACTAAATTTTACCTCATAGGATCTATTTTCAAGTTAAGAAAACCAAGAGTTTTAAGTTTAAATAAAATAATTCTGTGGCTAAGTTGGTCAAAAGCTTTAGAAAAGTCGGTGTATACACAGTTCTAAAGCAAATGATATTTTTACTAAAAATGCGACACTTTCACAAACAACTTGTTCAAACAATTAAGGAATGCAAGAAACCTTTGCAATGGGCCTGCAGTTGCTTATATCCGACTTGTTACCTTTCTTGAAAATTGGTGTAAGAAATTTGCCTGTTTTAGAGAAAGTTTGAATAAAAACGTAAGGGGTTCAACTAAAGCATTACTACACTTTTTTAGTACTATCGGAGGAATACGATTGGGACCGGTTGAGCAGTCATCATACAACGCAGATAAAAGATCAAGGACCGTACTCTGTAGCACAGGGATGTGACACAAGCTAGTTTGCGAAAAGGAGTGAAGATTATGAAAATATACTTCATCAACTTCTTGAGGGCTATTATAAAATGACTCACGGAAATTCGTTGCGAAAGCGTTACAGATATCAATAGTTTTATCTAACGAAAGGTTCTTCTAAGTGAAGTTAACTGGAAAGCCATCTGATTTTTTCTTTGAGTTTACAAAATTCCAAATTTTTTTACGATTTTCTTTCAAAGAAGTGCCTATATCAGTAACATAACAAGAATATAAAAAATTAGAAAGAGATTTAAGTTGGTTAAAGAGTTCAACATAAAAAGAGAAGTTGATTGGAGACAGAGTTTTAAGATACATTTTTCATGCCTTATTCCTTTCAAGGATGGCTAAAGTTTGTATTTCTTGATTTTTTTATATGTACATTTTTTTCAAAACAATATTTATGGACTTTATAAAAAGTTGATACTGCTTCGTCAATGTTAGAAAATGCTAGTGTACCAGCAATTCCAGAAATGGTTAAATCTTCAAACAACTGCTGGAAATTGGCTCTTCTGAAATCAGGTGATTACTTAAGTCAAAAAAAGTTTCCAAAGGGGGGTGATATTTGTCAATATAAGTAATTCGTGGTCTAGATTCTAGAACAAGCGTACTAATAGCGTCAGAAGAAAAGACTGAATCGAGAATTCGATTTTTTGAGTTTTTAATACATGCAGCTTGTTTGCTGTAAGTCAGTAAGAGGGACTTTATCGAGAAGAGATAGTTCCATTTGTGAAGAAGAAGGAGAGGCTTCAAGGCAGGATTCGTCTTCGGATGGAATCCAGTCAATGTGTGGTAAATTAAAATCACCTAAAAGTAAGATATTGGTGTCAGAGCTGGACAAATTTATAAGATAGTCTAATGCCAAGGAGAAATCGTTATAAACAGACTCCAAACTTTTTGGAGGAACGTAAACGTTTAAAATGAAAAAAGTCTTAGTCTGTATCATTATCTTTACACATACCAGTTCAATTGATAATTCAAATGGAAAAGATACAGAAGAAGAGAAATATGTATTTTTTACCGCTATTAGAACACCTCCACATAAATCCTTTGCATTACCAACATGACGATCATTCCTGTAAACTTCGAACTCTTGACTGAAAAGTTCTGTGTCGGAAAAGCTTGAATTAAGCCACGTTTCTGTCAAAACAAATACGTCGTGTGGAAACGATTGGGAGAATACTGGTCCCATACGGACACTCTAAGTTAAACAATATTACTTAATTCTAATGGCTTTTGGCGCTAAGATCTATTTTACTGTAACTCAATTTTATTTATTTTTGAATCTATTAGAAAATTTAAAAAAAAATAATATCAATATCTTTTTAACAGTCCATCACACCACTGTGCACTGGTACTACTGTATCCAAATATTAATTTCAACATAATCTTCAATATAAATTTGTATTCAGAAAAAATTCGAATGTTGATACAAAATGGTGCAGATATTAAGAACATAATTATTAAAAAAAAAATAAAAAGTCCCAAAAAATGTCAAGTGAGCATATACACAGTTATTCAAGCTTTTTTCCTTATCATATTATATTAAAATTAAATTTTAAAATGTTTGGGCTCTTTAAATCAAGTTTTTATACCGGATACATATAAAATTATATGTATACGTACCATACATACTTACTGAAGGTGGCGCTACAGTCCGGGGCGGACCTGGGCCTTAAACAACATGCGTCTCCAGCCAGCTCGGTCCTTAGCTAGCTGTCTCCAGTTTCTCCCACCTGCGTGCGCCACCTGAGTCGCGGTCTTCCTCTACTGCGCCGCGCCGTCCCTCAAGATTGGATTCGAAGACCTTCCGGGCTGGAGCGTTGATGTCCATCCGCTCTACATGGCCTAGCCATCTAAGCCGTTGGACTTTAATTCTGCTAACTAGGTCAGTGTCGCTGTACAGCCCGTACAGCTCGTCGTTATATCTTCTCCTCCAATCTCCATCTATGCGTACGGGACCATAAATCGCCCGGAGAATTTTTCTCTCGAAGCATCCTAAGACGCTCTCATCTTTCTTTGACAGGGTCCAGGCCTCAGCGCCATAAATGAGAACCGGGATGAAGAGTGTCTTATATAGATGGTGATTTTACATGCTCGAGAGAGGACTTTACTTCTCAATTTCCTTCTAAGTCCAAAGAAGCAGCGATTTGCAAGAGTTATTCTTCTGTTGATTTCAGCGCTGGTGTCGTTGTCTGTGTTGATAGCGGTGCCTAGGTAGACAAAGTCCTTAACTACCTCAAAGTTATAGCTGTCCATCGTGACGTTTTATCCAAGACATCGTCGTTCAGTGTCCTTTTTTGATGACAGCATATACATGGTCTTGCCTTCATTGACCACTTAACCCATCTTCTTCGCTTCCGTCGCAATGCTCAAAAACGCTCCACTGACATCACGCTTTGATCTTCGTTTACGTATCATACTTATCAATATTATCAAATATAAAATTAATATGGCATTTTTAATCAACAGTTTAAGGTCAACATATTTTGCAACTGTATCACTTCTTGTGAGACATTTCGTATCTTATGTTCTGTTCTATAGGGTAATTCGGATTCAAAGATTTTTTGAAGTTTAAACAACTTAAAATCTTAAAAATATCATAAGGTACAAAATTTAATCTAAAAACATAGCAGGGTGGGCCTCAAATTAAAGTTCAAACATGGAAATTTTTGAAATGGTAATGTTTTTGAGTATGAAATAGAAATTATATGTTTCTAAAAAAAAACAGCTTGAACTTAAAATACGTTCAAATACGTGCTTTGTTAGAAATTTCGTCATTTAAAAAAATAGTCTTTCTTTAAGGTTTTCATAAAATTTGATAGAAATTAATATTTTTCGAAACAGTACCATTATATAAAAATAAAGAATATAGATTTGTAGAACTAAATATAGTCTTTTAAAACTTCCACGAGAAAGATTAAGAAGTTGTATGAGAAAAAACAAAATTTTCGAAATATTAAAAAAATTCGTCTATAGGCACTAACATAATTAACAAACAAAATGTAAAATATTTTTCAATAGCATTTTCATTGAAAAAATAGATTTTTAAACTTTTCCCATTTTACGACAAAACTAAAATACAAAGCTGTTGAAAAAAATCTTTAAAAAAAAAACATTTTTTACAAGTAAATGAAATAAGAGTAAAATTAACACCTCGTTTATAAGAAGGATAAGCGAAAAATCCATATTTTTGACATTTAACGTTTTTTAAGATCCGTAGTAACTTCCAAACTCTTATTGGTAGAAAATAAATTACCGAAATTTGTTTTTCGTAGTGACAGTCCTATTCTTCCACAAAGTCCAACTAAAAGCATTTCTTTATAACATTTATTCATAAAAGAGTGTGTTTCGATTTTTCTAAGGATTTAAAAATACACCTGGAAAATTAATGTATCTTTAAAAAGCCATTTAGTTTTGCGAAAAATCTTTAATTCAATTAATATTTTTCGAACGCCTGTGAGAGTGCTGGTTTTATGCGTTTTGCATTTGAACTTTATTAAAAATATTTACTAGTTTTTGATATATCGAAATTAAAAAAAATAGTTCTTTTAAAAAATTGTAATTTATTTTATTATTTTGTTGTTATAAGTGGATAAAATTACTAAAATCAATAGTTCCATAAAAAAGTTTGAAAACTTAAATAACGGGTCTTTTGAGGGTATCCTCCTGTAAAAATCAAAAGATAAGATAATTTTTTAATAATATATCGACCCGTTTGTGAGAAAATTCTTATTTTGAATTTTTGTTTCAAATTTAATTTTTGGTCTTATGAACGCAATTCACCAGGACATGCGGACGGAATCTTCGGATCCACTTTTTTTCGACTTCTCTTGCTTTGTAATGTCATGTTTGAATAAAATGTGGAGTTCAAATTATTGCATGAGTGCAAAACTTCATACCATTTTCTTGGACTTATACAATCTTATGACCATGCCAAAATTGGTCTATGTAAATTTTTCGGCTGAAAAATGCAATTTGACAAATTATGATCCCTTTTTTTTGGAATTGTTAAGCGACATTTATCGCAATTCATTTCAGAATTATTAATTGTATATTATTATACCCGTGGCGTGATGGTTAGTGTATGCCAGAGGTTTTGGGTTCAAACCCTGCTTTTGCCATCTTAATTTTTTTTTCACGGAATTGAAAAATCCTTCAAGAGTAATTCTTGTCATGAAAAGTGCTTTCTCGAATTATTCGTTCGGATTCGGTTTAAAATTGTAGGTCCTTCCAATTTCTGAAAACATTACTCTCACACAGAAATGATTGAGAGCCATAAGTCATTAGACCCTAGTTCTCAACGGACTGTTGACTGTTTAAATGCATATTATTAAATAGTGGTAATTTATATTAAAAAGAAAATTTCACCAATTTTATGAGAATAAGCTTAACATTTGCTGGAAGATCTATAGTTATAAATCCTTACTCAAGAGTTCTGCAGTCCCTTATTTATCTGATTCGAATCATGCATACATTGTTTTTAACTCAACATAAATATTTTAAATCCATCACAGAGAACAAATCAGAATGAATATAAAATTCTTATTTCAAAACAATATTTCTTTAAGTCCAAAAATTTAATTATATGTGTGTTATATGATTGCATGAATAACCACATAAAACCATTGCAATATCTGATTTAAGGAATATGAGTAAAGTATGTGTTCAAATTGCTCATCTAAGGACATCTAGGGACGTAATAGTAAAACTTTTTGATAAATGGATCTAGACGACAGATAGGTATTATGTGTAGATAGTAGATATACACTCATATTCTCATTCTATACTAAATTTCATATTTTTCTCCACATAGACAGAACCTGATTCCAAAAGGACTTTTGATATTATGGTCTGATGGGGTATCATCAGGACATGTCCCAGCCCAGCCCATTGCTTGCGATTATATTTTATTCCTTATAAGTTGAATAAGAATCAGAATTATAGTTATTTATGTGTATTAGGGGAACGTTTGTGCAAAAAAGCCAAAGGGAGGAAGACTTTTGTCAGGAAAGAGATTTTTTGTTAAGGAATTGATTTTTATCAGAAAAGAGGATTAAAGAAACTATATTTTATAAATTGTATGCAGTTTTGTTTATGGTCTTGTTTAATATGTAAGTGCTTGAATTTAATGCATTGTACATAGAAAAAAAAAAACTATGCCAAAAAGAATTTGAAACTAAAGTTGAAATCTTAACCAATTTTGGATGTTAAAAGAATATTATAAATAAAATATGATTTATTATTTTATAGTTTAATATGCATATGTAGGTATAGTTGCATATTTTATAATTCTATGAAGTCTGCTTGCTTATTAGAACTCATCGTTTAAGGTCACAAAATATGGATTTTGCATCATCCGAAGCTAAAAAGTTTTGAAATTCCTTCTAGCTCCCAAGTTTCATGCAAAATTTCACAATCATTAAACGTACTGATAGAGGCGGGGAATCCACCACAAATTGCATCTTAAAAACGGCCAGCCAGTCAAAAAAATAAAAGTAAGTGGCACAACCTGAATGATAAAATCCAACTTTACCCTTAGAAAACCCGAAAATCTGACCTTTATGAAAAAGTTGAGATTCTTAAAAATCATAAGGTTTTAAGTATCAATAATGAAGGCTTAACCACATTTGGGTGAGACACTCCACATTATTGATGTGCGGTTGAAAGAAGAATATCTTAACTTAATAGTTCGTCTGAAAATGGGCCAAAGTAAAAAGTTTTGGGTGAGCCTGAAAGTATGAGTATTTTATATAAACTGTAAACTTTGAAATGCAACTAACAAGAACATAGTTTTTCAAATTTTAGTGAAAAATATTACAGCGATGCCCAAGAGATGTAGTACTTTAAAATGTATTTACTTCACTCGTCCTTGTCTATATATCTTAGTTAGGCTGTAGGCTTGGACGGATTAAGGTCGACTATAGAAAATTGTTTTAATTAACCGTCTAAACACCTTTTTAAAGGAAAAACTGATCATAAAAGAAAGAAATCTGTAGAGCAGAATGAAAAAACTTACACAGAAGGTTTTCTAAATTTGAGAAGACTTCTTGTCAACAATTAATGGTTTGGACAACGAATTTTATACAAGTCATTCTGTTTCAGTACTCATGCAATTGTCAGAGGTTCTGAGGATTATTAATTCATTGAGTACTTTTGCCCCACAAAAAGACAAGGTATGAATTTTTACATCATAGCATCCATAGCTTTATAATGTTTTTTTCTCTTGTTTAAAGGTACTTTTATAATGATTTACATTAAACACAATGCGAGCAACTAGGAAGGGAGGATGGGATTAAAAAGAAGATGCCGATGCACACTATAATAATACAACTGCAAAATTCACTAGAGCATTGTTATATTTATGAAAATAGTCCAAGAAACTCAAGTGGGTTATTACAACACCAGCCCAGATAATGCTGTTGTAAAATGTGATCACTCCTCAGCAAGTAGTTTGTAATCTACATACCTAAGACTGAAAGCTGTTCTGTGTCCTGTACCACAAGTACCACCTTTGGATAGTGGCATTTTGGGAGGGTTACACTTTTGTGACAGTAAAAGGCATTGAGTTTTCGAAGTATTAAATTCTACACGGTTTTTGATTCCCCATTGGACAATGCTGTCAAGATCAGAAGTTAATGAGCTTAACATACGCTGCCGTTGGTATTAAACATCCGAAGAACAAGAATAAGAATTAAATATGATAAGTTGAGGGTACTGTCATCAGCGAAACAATCTACTGAGTAAGAAGCTTCAGACAAAAGATCATTTAAAAAAGTAAGGAAGAGCGTCGGAGATAAAACGGAGCCTTGAGGCACACCAACGTTTATTTTATGGATATTAGATTCAAACCACTCCAATGATACTAATTGATCGGACCTAAAATAATTTCTAACTCAACAAAGAAGAGATTCTTTTTCAATAACAGAGCTTGATGCCAAACTCTTCCGAATACCTTTAAAATATCAAGTGCAAACGTATGATTACTTCCTCCAAAACAATGTAAACATGAGACAACTAGTGGATCTAGTTCATTAAGAAGCTTTCATTCAAGATATTACTTGATGCGAAAGTTTCCATGACCTTATAAAAAAGGAACGTAAGTGAAATTAGCCGATATTTAGAAGGGGAGAAAGACTCGCCTTCTTTGCTGTTTTCCATCTACTTGGAAAAAGCCCTGTAGAATAGGATAGATGAAAATGCTTAAAAGAAAAGCTTATCAGCGGGATATTATCCGGAACAGAGTCATGTCACTCATTTTCAGCATCAAATTAACAGCGAACTCCGATCAAATTTGCTTTATCAATTAAACTTAAAAAAGGAGTGTCATTGGAAACGTGCATAGGAACTGAATTTCCTGAAAGTGTCGTTTAGACCGTCCCAGTTGGCTTTCTCATATTTTTTACAGATATGACATAATGTTCTGAGGTTCGTAGAGGCGATTATAAACTGATCGCAATATTTATTGGGATAAGAGGTAAGAAACAAGTCTAGGGTGTTGGCGGACTGGCCTGAATGTAATTCAAATTTCCGTTGGTGTACTGGTCATGTTGTGGTAGAAGTTCATAGGCAAAATTATCCCGTACATATACAGCTAGACCATGATGAAAAAAAAAATGTTGCAGATTTATGGCCTTGTTCGAACTAGGTAGGCCTAATTGTTTCAATTTTTACACAAAAATGTCTTCCAACATATTTTAATACCAAAAAGCAGAAATTGTTACACCAATTCCTACACAGGTTCGAATTCGACACAGCATGCAGTTATTCATAATGATCATTTTTTGTCGAACTCTACAGTCGTCTATAGCTATTAAACGGCTCTAAAAATGTCCCATAATACTCTTAGAAGACAACCAACAAAAATTGACTCGGCATATAAAATGTATGGCCCTTTATATCTTTATATGAATACTGTTTTAACAACTTGAAAATGTTACTAACGTCCCAGTTGGCATGAATGAATGAACCTAACGATTCCCATTTCAAAGTCTTTCTTCATCCGCTCTAATTAGGTAAATAATTTCACTCAAAGAAAACCCAGTTTTCACTTCAAATTACAACTTTATGTTTATAATCTGTGTTTTTCATCCGCATTTTCATTATTAGCAAAGTTATTTTATTATTTGAAACGTGACCATGACCTTAACATTTGAAATCTTCCTTAGCCTTCATATAATAGGTAAAAGAAAAAGAAAAGAAGAACCCACAGGTTATTTATTTAGTACAAAAAAAAAAAAAACAAAACAAAATATTCTTCACTTTCAAGGATATCCAATAAAGGATAATAAATATCATTAAGAAACTTTATTTTACAAAAAAAAAAAAAACTTTTACTAAGTACCTGCATATTTTTCTTGTTGATTTTATTATATAAGTTTTTCTTTTATGACAACAACAACCACAAAAGGATAAACAAAAAAGAAAACTAGCTTTATATTCGTAATGAGCAAAGCATCCTTGGCGCAAGAAAAAAAGTTATAAAATCACTTTAATAACTATGCAATCATTGATTGAATATAATCGAACCAACACAAAAAACCACCTATTTATAGACCATGTCAAGAAACACACACAAACACATGTCTATAAAAAAAATCAAAACCTATGTTCAGTTAGAAAATTCTTTTTAATCAGATATGTGATCCACCAATAAAGACCTTTTTCCATAAAAATAAATACAAAAATCAAAAAAAAATCAGAAACATTACCCAAATTATGAATAAATTTATATTCATCTCATATCAAAAAAAAAAATACAACCCCATTTAAACAGACACTCCTCCCTTAAAAATGAGATCCTTACAAAACCTACGATATTAAAAAAAAAACCCTTGAAGCCTATTCATACAAACAAATAAAATTCCTAAGTACATCGTGTCCTTATGAATATAGTCAACTTATTCTGAAGCCTTGGCATACAACTTTTCCTCATTTAATTACGAAAAAAAGAAGAAATAAATGAATAAACTCACCAAAAAGGAAGTGAAAGGGAAAAAAATTCCCAAGGAAAAAAAAAATAACAAACTTAAGCTGATTGTGTCAATAATCATGAAATGCTCCACCCAAAAATCAACACGAAAAAAGGTCCTTTTCACCCATAATCATGTGTATAAGGTGGAAAATCTATATAGGTGTAAGCCTGTAGCTACTAACGGTTTTGTGCAAAAACGTATAAATGTATTTGTGCCTAAATTTGCGCCCATATAATATAAGAGTACGAGTACGAGTACCTTTGCCTTGCGAAATAACTTTGATATCAAAAACCACCCACGATTGATATCACAATAAATAGCATGCATATTAGAATTCAAAATGGTATATTCATACGAATAGAAAGGACTTGAATTTGCTAGTAGTGTCTTATCGTCTCGTAAAGGAATATAACAGTAAGAATAGAGTACCTATTTTAAGTGAGTGGAACGAGAGAGAGAAGTGTGATTTTATTATGACACGATTGCAATATCAATTAAGAACATTGTGCCATGCATATAGTTCTTGTGTGTCAAAGTTTATGGTTTTTTTGGATGGGGGGAGAAGTAAAAGGAAGTCCTTAAAATGAATTTTCTAAGAAAGCTTTTAGTTCGATGACATAAATCAGCTGATTTCACCCTATACGATATTCCAGTGGCACAACAGCTGATTTTTTGCCATAACCCCAACTAACATCCATTGCGCTGTATCCTTTTCCATTATGGCTCTCTCATAAATATTCTTCTCCCTCTCTATGACTCTCTCCAAGGATACAAAGGAACAAAACCAACATGTAACCTTCATTTGAACCATGTTGGCCTAAACTGAGTAAAACATGTTTACAGGAAGTAAGGGTTGCAGATTTTGTGGGTCTTTAATAAGCATTTTGCCCGTACACACCCCAAAATTTGTTGAGGTAATAAGTGCCAGAGAGGCGAGAGAATTGTCTGTTTAGTCCTTTTCCTGTGTCGGAGTTCGGAGACTCCGTGAGAAAATCAGAGAGTATATTTATAAGAGAGAAAAAGAGAGTGCCATAATCATTGAACAACACCATACTGGTTTGTATCCTATTTTCCTGTCCTAACGCAAAAGAAAAAGACGAACAGAAAGAATAAACACAAACAAAAAAGGATTTTCGAAAGGAACGAAAAGGCCTCCTCTAATGAAAAAGAGATGAGAAGGAAAAAATGGATGCTGGAAATGAAAACTGTATCAGCCGAAATGTTGTTTGCCATCATAATACGCTCAGTTTCAATTGGACCATGTAAGATACCGGGATTGTGACGCGCGGTTAACGGAATTTTTTTTGCCATCTCTCACAAAAACATACAAAATCTCATCCTGGATTTCTGTGTAATGTGCTTCCTTTTATTCGAACGGCAAAAATATTTCCAAGCTTAAGAAACAATTGTCGTAATTACCAACGTTATTTCTTATTTCATTTTTATTTTGCATTTTTAATCAAATAAATTGTAAAAAGCAATCTCATGTTAAAGATAGAAAAATAAAACGATAAAGAAAAAGTCCTTTTTCCGTCTTCCAAAGAGGATTTACATGCGGCTCGTTGAATGCTTATTTGAACTAAGAAGAAAAAAAAATTAAGAAAAGAAAGAAAGAAAGAAAACGGGACAGTGTCTTTTATGTATATGTGTTGTGTACAGAAGTACATACTTTGAATAGTATTGTGATTTTGAATTAATGAAACTAAACACAAAATTCCTTAACCCTTTTTGTATTCTTCTTCTGGGTTAATACCTTCGTTACAATTGGGATTGCTATCAGCCAGAAAAAAAAGGATACGGGAAACGTTTTTTTTTTGTTATTTTTGTTGGTATTATTGTCCAGCTACGAGATACCCCATTTATAAATAAATGGTAAAACATCATTACATACCTCGAAGCCAAAGCTGAAGCAAAAGGAAAAAATGAATTCTTCCGGTAACGGGGATATTCGTCATGAATATTTTTAACCTTGTGAAAACGACGACGAAAACGACAATGACAACAGAGAGTGACAAGGGAGCGAATTTTTTTGTACAGATTCTGGGTTAATCCTTTCTTTATCGTCATATAGGATTTTTTCCAAAAAGAGATATTATTACAGAAAAGATTAAAACGAAAATAAAACTAAAAAAAATAAATAATAAAACGAAAGATGAAAGTTTTTAATAAAAACTCAAATGAAGGTCCTTGTTATCCTTACCAAATTGCAGGAAGACCATTCATGATAACATGACATTTTGATTGATTGTTACCTACGAAACGTAAGGTAGTAGTCCTTTTTTTGTAAAGTTTTTTTTGTCCCATATACGTAATATAGCCCGTGTGTTTCTATGCATACAATAAAATATCCTTTTCCATAACCTTTCTAAGCTATATACTGCTGCCTATATTCGAGAGTTAACTTTTCGTGATCCTTACACTATCTATATTATCAGGACTCATGAGTGTGTCATCATTCACTTTCATCATCAACATTAACATCCATACATCTAAACTGTTGTCGCCAGTTTTGCCTCTTGTGTGTACCTTTTTGGGAATTAATCTCCAAAGGATGGAGGAGGTGTATTAATTACAAAATTTGTTGTGCAAAAGTGTTTTGTATCCCATAAATATTTTCTTATTTTTGTTTGTTATTTTGGGGGGGGAAGGAACGTGAATCTTAATACCTACATACATATATGTAAGTAGTGTCGTGTGTTTGTGCGTGGAAACCCTTTTACAAAACACGTTCTTATAAAGTGTTGTCCTCCTTTTGCATAATTTGTTGTGTGTTAATAAATTATGAGAGATATATCCTTAATGTGACAATGTATCCAAGCAGGTGGTGAAAGTTATAGTATTCATTAATATTTTTGTATATCAACATACAACACTCCATACTACATCCAACAAGGATCACATTAGAAAGAAATAAGAAAATTATCTCCTTGAAGAGTGTAAATTTGTCTTAAAAGTGTACCATATGTTTATTTTTTGGTATTAAATATAAAATCATCCTTGATTGTCCGGTAAATGGGAAATCGTATACTGTGTGTTTATCTTGAAGTGTTTGACCGGTATCGTGTTTTTTTTTTTGTTGGGGGGAATGAATATAAACGAAGCGTATCATTGTGCAAGGATTGTGCAACACTTTTTTTAACACATTAATCACTGTCATTTTGTGTGTGTGCAACTTCACCAAGGATATTAAAATAGAGTTGTGTATTCCGCTATTGAAGGAGGAGGTGCGGTGGTTTGTGCATCGGCAAAAAAGAGAGCATTTTCTATTTGGATACAATTTCTCGTTAAAATGTGTGGCTGCGAGGGGAGACTACGTTTCTCCAGGATATATAACAGCTTACTAAGGACACTCATGCTGATTGTTTTTGGATTGGCTAATATAAATAGTGGTAAGTTAAGTTTATTTGTTTTTGTCATCAAAAATATTATTGTGTGCCTCTGCATACACATCCGTAATCGGTATGAGTGTTTGGGGGCAAAGCTATGATAGGACGTGTGTGTGTTTTGATGTCCTGATGATGAAACTTACAAAAAGAAGAGGAACAAAAGTCTCATTATGCCTAAAGGACTTATCATGTTTGTTATTTTGGTGACCTAAATTTGGGATGGACAAAATGTGTGTTGTGTGTGCGTTTTGAATGTTGTTTCATCCAATTTTCGTTACATATATTTTTTTTTGTATTTTTGTGGTATATTTACATCTGTCGCCAATGATGATAATAATGATGACGATGAGTTTCCTTTCATTTTTCTACCCTCACAGTCAGTCAAACAGGAGATATTGTCCTTTGGGTGTGACACTTTTGTTTTAGATATTTTTTTTTGTTTTGATATTGTTGAGAAAATGGTTAAAGGGGATTTGATCTGGCCTTGTATTTGTATTTATGGAATAAGATTAGGTTTTTCATAATACTTTTCGAGTTATTGATTTTTTTTTCGTCGTGTTTTCAACTTAGAACTATAGTACTTCGACATAAATCCTTGAGAGTTGTAAAGGATAATGTAAGGGGTATTTTTGTGGATGTGGGTAGAAGTTTTTGTTGATTTTACCTATTTTTTGTCAAGCGGATATTGGCTTGATGTGTGTAAAGGTTTTATTTTTTTAAATTGACTTCCTATTCCTACACACACAACACACACTTGAAAAAAATTATATATTGGTATCTATAATTGAAAAGTTGTATGTCCTTCAAAGTCCATTTACTCCACTGAGAATGCAATCGGACATAATTGCCTTTTTTGTACGATATACCTAAATATATATAAAATCAATAAAACTGATAAGGGTTATGGATTTGACATGTAGGGGATTTTTTTTTCTCCGGGGATTTGACCAAAACTGAGTTAGCATTTTAACAATGAGATATTGAAACAAAAAAAATGTAAAAGTGTGTGCGGTTTGTTT
The DNA here is from genome assembly GCF_945859685.1 of Eupeodes corollae. Lineage (NCBI taxonomy): Eukaryota > Metazoa > Arthropoda > Insecta > Diptera > Syrphidae > Eupeodes > Eupeodes corollae. The sequence continues at coordinate 57,724,823 of NC_079149.1, read as the reverse complement.
TTGTTTGTATGTTGTTTTTTTTTTCTTTCTTTTTTGAAAGGACACTTTTTAAATTAGAATATAAATTGGGTTTTTCATTTTATATTTTTTTTGTTACCAAATTGCCAGAAGCTAAGAGAACAAAGAATTCTTATAACTCGTATTTGGTTTAATGCTTTTTTAAAATGTAAGTTAGGGAAAATAACAAGAAACATATACCCTGACAAAACAACAAAATAACAAATAGGATAATTACTTCCTCGGAATTCATCGAAAATTTAAATGAAAAAGCGAAAAGTTAAGAATGCCAAACATAACAAATTGTTAAGTATTATTCTTAGAAATGTTTTGTTTATCTTTTAAACGAAAATATAGCTAAGTAACAGATGTGATTGAACCTTGAAGGAGACATTATTTTATTAGCAAATGAACATAAAATTACTTTTTCAAGAAATATACGATATCGCTTAAGTTTTAATTTAAAATATCTTTTTTTAAGAAATTTGAATTTTTGAATCACACATAATCATTCCATTCAAATTTCGATTAGCACAATTATCGAATGCTGCAATAAAATGCAATACCTTAAGTAGACATAGTTATTGCTATTATTTGAAATTTAAGTATACGGAATATAACTCATAAAAGTTCATCATCTTATACATTTCTAGATGTTTATTACTGCTGAATCTGGTTTAATTTTAAGGTACTTATACGAAGATTAACAAAATTAATACTATTCAAAATATAAACATACAATCATGCATTTATGGTTAATTTTAAGAAAATTAAGAAAGTAAAATTGGTGATAAAATTCGAACTTAATTCTCCGAGTTATTATTATTCTACCCAATACTGTATAACTTTTACGTATTTAAGGGGACATAAGTTTTAAGTCTTAAGATTCTTGGCAGCACCAAAATGTAATAAAAGCTTAAAGAAAACGAATTAAATTTGTCAGGAAACGTTACAATCTGAAAATATTTCATTTATTTTTTGTTTCTATTTAATATTTTACTGTCGGAATTTAATCTTGGAAGACGATATTGGCTGAATGAGCAGAGCCAAACATACTTTAAATAATATTATTTTCAGATTGAAAAGAGTTTTTGAAGGTTAATTCATTGTTTAAAAGTTTGGTTGTTTTTACTTATAATCCATTCTAAAAAAAAGTGACCTAAGTTGGTATGTGTATGTTAAAACTGTTAAATTTACTACATATTAAATATAATACAATTTCTTCCAAAAATGTATTAAAAATTTCTTCTACGCATCATGTACCTTGAAATAGTAGTAAGATCTAGAAATTCTAAAGATTCTCCTGTATGGTTTTAAACATTGGGCAATAATCTTTGCTCAATTGTCATTTTGGGAATTAAAATGAAAAAAATATAGATTAAGTTGTTTTCTGTAGGGAATATTCAAGACTTTAAATTAATTTAGTAGGTTTTTTCGTAAAAGGTCATATTTTTTGTTAATATAAATTTCTGTTTTGTTTTTCGATACGACGTTAAGAAATTATGATTGTATGCAACTATTAAAAACCAAATTTAAATTTTGAATAGATAAAACAACTTAATCGTAAGTTAAATTCATTTAAAATCAATTCTGAAAACATTGTTAATATTATCTGTAAAACAAAATCATCAAAAAGTTCAAAAGAAGGAACAGAAATATTTGTACTTGTAACCATAAAATATGCCACCATTTTCAATTCGAAAGAAATGTTCTTTCACATCATATTTTTAAAATTTGCCCTCTTTAAAAATGCAATTTTATTATACCCAAAATATTTGTAACAATAAATTGTTTCAGAATTGTAGGTTGTAGAACACAAATCTTTCTCGTCTAGATAAAATTTAAATCATAATAGTATATTATTTACCTAGGTATGAATTTAATTCCATACTATCATAGTTTAAAAAATACGTTTGGGATTTAATTTTTAGTGTTGCTTAGATTTAAAAAAATACCAGTTTTCAACATTATTTTCATGTAAACTTGATTATATCACTTGAGATTATTTCATTTGCTACAAGAATAAAACTTACTTTCAAACCATGTTGTCTTTTTAAATTGAAAACTGTTTTGGCATAAATGATTTAACTTTTCTTTTAGATTTCTGTAAGAATGGTGAAATCTGACAGCTTATGCAGATTTTTTGAATATTATAAATATCTCCAGAGAACATTGTAGCAAAAGTTTATAGATTTCAAAAATAATCATAGATTTTATTGAAAAAAAACTACTTAATACATTAAGATAATATTAAAAAGAAAATCTTTTCGACCAGTGTTTTCTTTTTTTTTTATTTAGTAAAAATACAATTTAAATCAGATTTTTTTCAAACTTTATTTTTAATACTAATATCACAAAGCCAATTAGCAGAAAGCTTAATTTTGACAAAAACAAAAGTTTTAAAAATACCAACAAAATTTTGTATATAACGAAACAGTTTAGTTTGAAAATCTTGTTTTGTTAAATGGATTTTTAGTCGAAAACAAATTTTTAAAAATATTAGTAGCATTTCTTACATTTTTAGAAATTGGATGAAGGAAATTAATTTGAGAGATATCAAGAACCGAACATCAATTACCAAATTGCTTACTATTTCTTGTAGATTTTATTTTTTATGAAATAACGGACTGTTGGATTTTTATAAAAAAAAAACTATTGAATATGGAAAACAATATATTCTGTGAAATAAAAAAAGGTTTAAGACAATATTTTTAATTTTTGAAAAGCTATTTGAGTTGAAAGTAATTTTTAAAAAGTTTTAGTATTGTTTTTTTTTTTGTAGGTTTTTATTTTTTATAAAAAGAACTGTCAGTAAGATTTTTCTCAAAATTTTACTGAATGTTGAAAAAAATATTTCTTATAAGTGAAAACTAGTTGGAAGCCATAATCTAACATTTATAAAAAGATATTTGATTCGAAAATCAATTTTTAACAACTTTTGTTAATTTTTTTAGGTTTTTAATTTCTTGGAAAAAATTGTCAATTCGATTTTTTCTCAAAATTTTACCAGATGTTAAAAACGTTATTTTGTGTTGCACCAAATTGTTTTGGAGATGAAATCATTTTTTATTTGTAAGATTTTCGATGTGAAAAATTTTTTGTCCAGTTTTTTGTTTAAAAAAAAAACGTTTATTGGATTTTTATCGAAAAATATACTTGTTTGGTATCACGTTACAATCATATAATATGAAATTTAATTCAAGTCTCTACGGTTATTTATTCTTGAGATATTTAGGGTTAACCAAAATATAAAAAAAACACCCACGCAATTTTCTTGAGAGCCTTTTTTGCATCTTAGTGCATCATTATCTGTATAATAAAATTTATATAAAGTCGATATATCTACTGGTTTTTGAGCTATGGACAACGAAAAAATCGTCACGAACGTACGAACGTACGTGCACACGCACACAGACATCTTTCTAAAAAATTTTTTATTTCGACTCTAGGGACTTTGAAAAGTCGATAAATGTCAACATTTTTTATTTGACAAATCGGACCCAATACAATACCTTTTTATTTGAAGTTAATAAAGTTAAAAAAAAGTTGAATTTTTAAATATAGAAAACAATTACATGAAACAACTAATAAAGCTCATAATATTCATTGAAATTCGAAGATTTTGAATTATATTTAAAATATCTTGGAAATGATATCACACATTTAATATCATTAACTTAACCAATTTCTCATTTTTCTAACCATTATAATTTCTAAGGCCGGTTTTTTAATTAGCATCGATAAATTTATAATAATCGTTTGAATATTAGAAGGAAATATTTTTTATTTCTTTGTTTTATTGTATTTTTTTTTAATATCAGTAATTTTATTTAATAATTTCCTTAAAAAAGATTCTTATAAATTATTGAGTTGAGTACATATACGTATTTTGGAATAAGTACAAGAAATTAAATTATTGGGGGGCTTATACAATTTTGTTAAGCAATTATATTTTGGCTTATTGTATACACATTCATTTGCATATGCATATAATCTAGGTCCAATATACCTGAAACATGAAATGGAAATCGTCCAATTCAGTCGTGCATTTTATTGCAATTAGACTTTATCCTCATACATACATAAACAATTATTCATTGAAAGGAAAACAAAAACAGTTCAACTCTCGTTCGCAAAACTAAAGCCAATATTTTGGTAATCTTCCTTTCAGTTGAAATAATATTTTAAATTTACGATTTTTTAATTTACTATACTTTTAACTTTTTCCAATATGAAGAAATTGCTATAGAAACAACAATTAACCTTAATGCACAACCAATTTGAGGAATACAATTAAAAAAGTAACTCTACGCCAAGGAGCACAATTCAGTAATGTCGCCTAAAAAATAAATAGTTAAACGCTTTTAAAAAAAGGTAAAATATGAACTATCTCTACATTTTCTTCAAGTCATGTTCTCCAAACACTCAACATTTTTGACAGAAGTACATTTTTGAAAAAGCAAACATCGGACGTTATTACTTTACGTACTCCTCCTAACACTAACCATCTCATATAGTATTTTTTAAGGTTGGAAACTTGTTCAAATTTATGCTACCTAACTTACCATTATATCCGCAAAATGAAGAAAAAGAGAATATGATTTAAAAACTTGGTTGAAAAAAAAATCTAAATTATGACACGTCCTACAATGACTTCCTTCTAACTAAGTCCTTTTCCACCTTCAGCAATCAGTCCAAGAGCCCCGTTACAAAAACCCGTTCACCGTAGCAAGGAAAATCTTTTTAAATAATTTATCCAAGTGTGAGAACAACCTTTCTATTATGGTCTTATCCTGGCCACTACAACAGTAGAGAAAGAGCGACCGAAAAATTCTGACACCTTTTATTCCTTTTTTTTTGCGCAGAAAAAACCCTGCAAGATAGAGGTCATTTTCGTGTGTTTCATATTTCACTAAAAACAAAAGCAAAAGCACAAGAAGAAAAAACATTGAATTTTCTTTCATAAGATTTTTTCCTTCTGGCTAACTTGAGCTACCCGCCAGAACTATAGGTAGGTTGTACACAATAAGAAAGGATCTAAGCTTCAGTTTATTATTCAAAAACTTCTTGGTCATTGCCATCATCACCACTATATGCACAACGAAATGGCATAGTGAATACCTTAAAGAAGCCATAAAGCTCAGTGTGATGATAAAATTATTACTCTGCTCAGAACCGTTATGGTTTTCCATATCAAGTTCGCGAGCGAGGGGTTAGAACGAATACGAAGGAAAAAGGTACCCATACAGACACAAACAAGATCAAAATCATTCCAGTGAAATTCAGGATTCTTTCTTTTTTTTTATTTTGATCCTTTTATATTCAACGTAGCGTGTGTTAATGGCAGCCATATAGCTTGTATAAAATATTCATTTTTCTTGTGACGGGAATGTAATGCGTTTTTGAGTTTGAACATTTTTCTGGTTAGGTCACAGACCGTGACATTGAATATAAGTATTTTTTTATGTTAAACTTAGAAGGATAAGCAGGTACGTTAGAAGGCTTTTTGTTGGTGTTGTTGTTGTTGTTTTCTTTTGAAAACGAAGTACAAAAGATAACAAATATGTTAATGCTATGTTGTGTTTTATATATTTCAAGATTATTTGGATTTATACAGAATTTAGGAAGGTATTGTTGAAAAAATAAAAATAAGTATACTTTTATTTTCAAAAGAAGAAAAAGGTCATGTGTAATAATAGGAGAATGTATTGCTTGTTTAGAAAGTGATTTGAGAAAATTTAAAACTTAGCTCAGTTGATTTGTTTTTCAATTTTCGGACATGGCAAACAAATGAAAAAAATATCAACACTGGGAATTGCTTTCATATTAAATCCAACTACAAACACACTATCTCTATCGAATTTTACGGATGGACTCCTAAAGTACTTAACAGATTTTAATCAAGTTTTGTAGACCGTCTGCAGTTTGATCCAACTTGAAAGATAGGATAGCATTTCAAACATTTCATATAGGCTGCAATTTAATAGCATAACTATCTCATGTTTCTGAGGCTTAAATATAGATTAAATTTGTTTTCTAATAAACGAAATACGATAAATTTTAGTTTTTTTTTATCAATTTTTGCTGATATCATAGCCGGCCGAGTGTTTCTTAGACTGAAGTATAAATTGAATGTATGTTATAGTGAATATAAAGGGTGATTATTAAGAAGCTATAGAAAAGCTTTAAAAAAAACATATTAAATTCAGAAAAATGCATGAAATTTTTTTTTGAATTGATAGTACAGTCCGTATAAAATAATGTTTGAAGATTATTTCATGCAAGTGTTGACCTCGACTGCGCCTTAAATGGTCCATCCGCTTAGTCCAATTTTGGCATACTCTTTCCAACATTTTGGCCGATATCTCACGAATAAATGCTTTAATGTTGTCTTCCAATGCGTCAATTGGACGATTCATGGTTAAATTGTAGACCAAACTGAAGATGTTTCACAGTGAAAAAAACACGAAAAGTGCGTCAGCTATTTAAACCAGTGTTGCCAAAAAGATAATAGCTTAAAAAATCACCTTTTAATACAACCAAATTCGCAATGAATTAAACTGCCACAAGAATTCAGCATTGTTCTTCAATAAAAAAAATAATTGATTAAGAGTATTTTTCTGGGTATACTTGGATTATAACTAGCTCAGTCATCTGACTATTTTGGCAGCCAATAATGATGATGTTGACAAAATTAATTTAAATATACAACAATAGTTACCAGTCTTTTAAATCAATCCATACTGATGTAATGAAAATTATAGTTTAAATTTTGAAATAACTTTTAAATTCACTAGATGGAATACCGCCAAATATTCATCGATTAAAGATTGGTTCACCTTTTGTTTCATTAATAATTTGAATACACCTCAATTAAATAGCAGTACACGTTTGGTAATCTAAAAGATCACCGAAAATATATTTTGAAGCAAGAATTTTAACTGAAAAGTTTAAGGGAAAAGTGTTCTTGTTGACACGTATTCTAATGATACCGTCTGATTTTACCACACCTTTCAGAAGGTATCCAATTCGATAAGGTTTTTACATGTCTAATAAGTCTGAAGAACAAAAAATTTCCATTTGTGGTTTAGATTTGGAAAATCCACAATTTTTTCATGGGCTATATGCAGAAAAACTATCGAACCTATTTGTGTTACCAAAACAGGTTAACCAAAAATATTGTGCACCAACTAGTGCTCAATTAAATTTAAATTGAAAGTATTAATAATTAAAAAATAATGAATATTATTATATAATAATACATCAACTATGCGAAAATTTTGATCAAACCAGTAAATTTGTATACCAGCCTTAACTTTTCGTCTTCCTTCGGAAATAATAATTACATTGCATTAAGAGGCAACGGTAGTAGAAAATCATCTCTGATGTTCTCCTACCGTTCCCCTTAAATAGTTAATACCAATGTAATACCCCAAAAAACTTAAGCCACAGTAATGCGTGGCCGTGTCAGCTAGTATTACAATAGATTAAACTATTTACATACTTTTTGAATGAAAAATGTGATCAATTATATTTAAATTTTTTTTTTAATTTTCAATTTTAAAAAGAACTCTTTTGTTGATTTAAGGATCAAGTTTTTTAAGCTTTTTTAGTAAAAAAAAATGTGTGTATTACAATTAAATATCCAAATTTGGCATTTAATGGCACTTTTTGACATCAAGAACCATAATGAATTTTAAAATTACGGACTCGCTAGAATAAAGGACTACAAATTTTCAAAATGCGAAGTTTATTTTATTATCACGAATCCTTGCATACAATTTATTTTGAACATTAAAAAAATCAACTTCTCATCCGATGTTGTTGTTATCAGTCCGATTTCTTTAACTTTGTTTTAATTGTAAATTATGAAATTTCTAAATGATGACTTTCAAAATTCTTATAATCTACAGCTTAAAAAAAAAAAAAAACCTCTGTGTGCCTTTATGAACAGGACTGGCAGACAATTTTCAGATTTTAACATCAAAGTGTACAGAAAGGACTTTGGAAAATAATGTTAGCTGGTATTTTTCAATAAAAAATAAAAAAATGGATAATATTTAGTTGACCTCAAAGATCTCAAGAACCATCAATAGTCTTATGGAATTCATTCTAATTTGTACACTTTATGAATACTACGTAAGAGATTTTCTTATAAATAAAAAAAAAACAACTAAGACAAATATTTTTCAGCTTTAATAATTTTACGAAAAAAATGTCGTCAGAAAAACATTGTTTTAGATACAATGACATTCTTCATAAGAATCCAACTAAAACAATTTTAACAGAAAATCAAAAATCTGTAATAAATTGGAAATAATATAATTTGTTTTTAACTTCCCATAGGAGGTTATTGTAATGGGAACGATTTGTCAAATTGAACATTTTGACATTTCTCGACGCTTCAAGGTCCCTAGAGTCGAAATAAAAGATTTTTAGAAAGATGTCTGTGCGTGCGTGTGTACGTACGTTCGTACGTCCGTACGTTCGCGATGTTTTTTTTGTTGTCCATAACTCAGGAACCAGAAGAGATATCGATTTCAAGTATATTTTGTTATACAGATGATAATTCAGAAAGATGCAGAAAGGGCTCTGAAGAAAAATCCATGGGTGGTTTTTTTACCATAACAGTTTGAAAAAAAGGTGAACATTTTGGTTAACCTAAATATCTTACGAACCAAAAACGCTAGAGACTTCAATTAAATTTTACATAATATATTGTAACGTGATGTCAAAGAAGTAAATTTTTTTAAAAAAATCCATTTAACGGTTTTTTTATAAATCAAAAAAACTGAAAATAAAAATGTTCACCTCCAAAATTTTACGACTAAAATATGATTTCATCTCCAAAACAATATTGTGCAACGAAGAATAATGTTTTTGACATCTAAAAAAATTAAGAAAAATCGAATTGACAGTTTTTTTACAAAAAATAAAAACCTTAAAAAAATTAATAAAATTTCGTAAAAATTGATTTTCGTCTCAAATATCATTTCAAAACTTTGGCTTTAATTCACTTTTATCTTTCAAAAAATATTGCTGTCAACATTCAATAAAATTCGAATAAAATCGAACTGACAGTTTTTTTTACAAAAAATTAAGAACCGAACTGAATACTGAAAAATCGAATTGACAGATTAAAAACATAAAAAAAATTAACAAAAGTTAGTAAACATTGATTTTCGACTCAAATATCTTTTCAAAAATTTGAAATATTGGCTTCAAACAAATTTTATCTTATAAGAAATATTGTTTTCAACATTCAATAAAATTTTGAAAAAAAATTGAATGGATAGTTTTTTTACAAAAATAAAACTCTAAAAAAAAACAATACTAAAACTTGGTAAAAATTTAATTTCGACTCAAATAGCTTTTCAAAAATTAAAAATATTGGCTTCAAACTTATTTTATTTCACAGAAAATATTGTTTTCAATATTCTGTAATTTTTATATAAAAATCCAACAGTCAAATAGTAAGCAAAATGTGGTAAAAATTGATTCGAGTACATATAGAGAAACTTTTAAGCAAGAAAAATCGACAGACGTGAGTTATCAGTGTGGGTCGCATCCCAGCCTCTTTTTTTATAATTAGAACCTACAAAAAATATTTCTTAAAAATTGGTAAAAACTAGTTTAAAACTCATGTATTTTAAGAACAGAGAACAATATTGTCTGCAAGCTTATTTCATCTAATATTTCTTTAATTTTTTTGTCCTAAAATTCAATGGAAATTCATGGTCATGCCAAGAATACTACTAAATTGTTTAAATATCTTGAATATCTCCGTAATAAGAAACTTCTTAGTTTTTGAAAGTTTTTTTGGGCATTAAAGGAAATTATCAGTTGCGTTTGTGTTAAATTTAATTTTCTGAAATCAACATTTAAATATTAATTTATTTATAAAAATGATTTCGTTTAGGAATTTCGGAGAAAATTAATGCATTCAAAGAAAACGTTTCAATGAAATTCAAAGAATAAATTAAACGGGAAGCTTAGATTTAATTTTTTCTCGATTCCACAAAAGATTAAAAGAAAATTGAAAACAAACTAAGTTTACTTCTATATCTTTTCCTATCCCTTTAATTTCCAAAAACGTAGGTATTTTCATTATTATTTTAAAAGTTTCATTTTGTATGTTCTTGCAAAATAAGCGGAGAATAAGATTTAAATTCTTATTCTCTAAAAAAAGTTCCTATTGTCTCTTCTGACATCACTGAGTTCATAAATTATGAGTGAATTTCATTGAAATGCTATTTTTTAAACAGGAAGAAAAGGAAGCATTATTTCCGTATCTTGTTTAGTAAGAATTAAGTTTTAATATAATATATACACCATTAAATCATAACTTCTTTTCAATTCAAATATTTTATGTGACCCAACACTCCTTCAATTCTCACTCTGTCTTTTAAACAAAGTAGCTAAACTTTCACTACCTTATAAGATTTATCTTAATGTGTAAGTAATAATTACCAATAAACAAAACTAAACTAAACTAAATTATGAAGGATCAAAATATATTTATTTAATACAATTGTGACCTTCTCTATTGCTTTTTTTCTGCAAAAGCTATAGATTAGTGCCCATGGAAACTTATTTTCCAGCTATAAAAACCTTTAGTTGATAAGGGTTTTAAGAGCTTTAAGATATTTTGGTGGTAGCATGTTTTTGATAAATCTCTTAAACCACTTAAAACTGCTTTTGCTTTTAAAGAAAAATTGTTAACAAATCTGGGAAAATGATGAAGTAATTCAAAAATGATTTTCATAGCAACGAAGAAAGGAACAACTTATCGTCATTGTGGTTATTTCCATTAATTTATTTTGTAGATGGTTTTGTAATAATTATCCCTAAAGTTGAACTTATTCTAAGACGTAAAACGTGTTAACTTCTTCCCTGTAAAATATATAGATTTTTGCCTTCATAACATGAATGCATATTTCAGACTTTTGAATATGATACCTTCATTTCTTAAAATGGAACATATACACAATTATATATGTTCTCCTTTAAAAGAATTAAAATTTCATACATATTTTTCATTTTAAAAAGCAGTGTTCAGTGTTCCACATCGATATTTAGATTGGTTTCTAAAATCATTCACTTTAAGTTAGTAGGAATTTTTATCAGTCAAAATGTATAAGTCCTTTTTGCATCTATTGATGTTATTATCTGTTGAAAAAAATTGGTTGAACTCAATATCTCCGCAGTTATTGAGATATGGCCGACAGAAAAAATGTGTCCCGAAGACAGACATAGCTCTAAAAACCTCTAACTTTGATTGCAGGGACATTGAAATGTCAAGAAATGTCAAAATTTTAAATTTTACAAATAGGACCGACTACAAAAACTTCCTATGTTAAGTTCGAAACCGATTGAAATTTAAAACAAATCCAAGGATTATATTTCAAAAACATACAAATAAAAAAGGTACACTCGTATGTTGACAAAAATTTCTGTAAATGTGGCACATCCATGAAAAATAATATGAAAATTTTTTGCTTGAAATAATTACTGTTGATATATCAGTGGGCGCATTTTATTGAAATCAATTTTTAGATCAATTATCCGTTTTCAATGAATCCATAAATGGTTAAACTAGTGTGGGCGATATTTGACTAAAATTTATTTTTGTTTTTTTAAAACAACAAAAATGAATAACATTCTCAGAAGATTAAAAATATATAAAATTCAGAGAAACATTTTTAACTTATAGCAAAATTCTACGAATTAGTTCATTCGTTGGAAATTTTATACAAAAGAACTCAAAATCGAACGCTTTGTAGACAATGTAAAAATAGCTGGTATTTGTTGAAACCTTTTTTTTTATCGGCAATACATCCGTTCAAAGAGTACATAATTTCCATCCTTACAACGAATAAAAAGTATTTTTAACAATACTTAACTATGTAGTTTAACTGATTCAAAAAGTAATCAAAGCACAATTAAGCCTTTAGCTACTATTGGAAGTGACATTGAAATGAAACCAAACACAAATTAAAAAAAAAATGATTTGCATTCAAACGAATTTGGATTTAAAAAGAAAATCCGAAGCCTTATAGGATTATTGTGCATTTTTTAAATAAATACAAATATATGAATACAAATATTTTCCACATTATTTTCTTAACAATAATACAGAGTGGGAATATTTTAAGAAATAAAGTTTTCAAAAAAAAAAATATATATATAAACTGTAGGAACTATTGATTTAAGATTTTAAATAAAAGTTTTGAGAATTATGGTTTAATAATGAAATAAGTAAAAAGAGAACAATGCCAATATTTTGTATTGAAAATTTCGACATTTATCGACGTTTATTTAAAATTTAAATCAAAGATTTTTTGAGAGATGTCTGTTGTTCGAAATACCACCATTTTTGTCGTCCATATCTTCATAAATACGAGTAATATCGACTTAAAATAGATTTTGCTTAATGATAATGACATCGAAAGATGCAGATAGCACTTGTTATTTTACTGTAGCAATTTTTAAAAAAGTGTACATTTTGGTTGATCCTAAATTTCTTACGACAAGAAAAAAACTGTTTTTTTTAATCGAACATTTCACGAACAAAGAATAACGTTTTCGAAATTTGATAAGATTTTAAATAAAATCAAAGTTAAGAAAAGTTACGAAAAGTTGATTATAATTGATTTTTTAAACGAATATCTTAAGCAACAATTAAATGTAATGTTTTATGAAAAATAATGTTTTGAAAATTTGGTTAAATTTTTAGAAATATCCAATTACTAGTTTTTTTAAACATTCAAATCTACAAGAAATAAATAATTATATATTTATATTACGCAAACTTGAAATTAAAACACAAATGTTCCATTCGAATAATATCGATAGTAGATGAGTGTATTGACGTAAAATTATATTCCTTAAAAAATCTAATCGGTTCGTTTTTTTATATAAATACAACATTTTAACAAGTGATAAAATTGTAAACATTGGTTTTAAAGTTAAAATGTTGGGAACGAGAACTGATATTGAAATTAAACTCATTTTACTGTACGCAAAATATTGTTGCTTGCTTTTAATGAATTTTTTATTCCAATTGACAAATCTTTTTCGAAACTCGAGAATTTCAAAAAAAAATATAACTAAAAAATGGTTTTCGACAAGGAAATATATTGACTTGAAGCTTTTTTATCTCAAAATATCTTTATTAATATTTAATTAAAATTTTAGAAAAATTAACAGACAGGGACGAATGGGTGTGTGTTGCTTCCCAACCCCTTTTTATCGCACTGATGGACCTGGATGATATTGGTCGTACAATCCTTTCCGGATTGTCCTTTAAAAGTCCCTTCAAAAAAAATTGCGCGAATGGATCACCAGAATTTGCTCCGATGTATATCCAAAGAATCTTATTAGAATTAATTTCTTAAAAAGCATTAAATATATTAACTATTTTTTCAAAAATCGTGTGTTTTTTTGTTTAATGTTTGTACATACAATTTTTAAGGCTTTTAGAAAATCTTTTGATTTGCAAATATATAAAATCCAATAAGAAAAAGCTTGTTGAGACAAATATTTAAATCGGTTCTTTAGTTCCAGAGAAAATTTAATAACAAAATAACGGTTATAGAGACTGCATTTCTGGAGCAATACCAAAATATGTTTTTAACAGACATACAGACACAAACTTTTTTAAAGTCTCTTCTTCCAAAAAGTTATGCTTGATTATTGATTGATATCTAAAATTTGATTACTTACATCGGAAACATCCAATTGTCATCGCCAGGCCAAGATGGCTGATTAAAGACTCCACATCAAATGTCGATCCAATAATTACTTACTTAATTCAAGCTGCTCTTAAGCTCAAACTGAACTAAAAACTTCGTCTCAGCACGTAAGTTCTTCATTCCGATCAAAAACTTTTTTTTTTCAGTAATTGTATTTCTTGGACTAAAACGCATTTTTTAACGTTCCTTAAGGCTAAAGAAACGAATTTCGTTCCCTGGGGGATTAATACCGTGAACAAATTTATTGAAAGAAGCAGCTGTCAGTTAAATTATAACCCATGGCATAAAATAAAAAGATTTCCCTCTTGTACAGTACACTTTTAGACCAAACAAATTTATAATCTCTTTTAAATAGACTGAAAGTTTAAAAAAACTGAAAGAAGAACTGTGGAACCCACTTTTGTAGAATTTTGTTTAAGCATCTTTTTATTTACATTTCAAAATACATGTATTTCCAAAAAGGTGACTATTGAAGTTTTATTTTTAGACAAAATGATAATATATAAGCTCAGTTTTCCCTCAAACAATTAATATCATTTCAAAGATAGATTTAAGTCGAAATTTCTGTTAGAAAAAAGAGCTTATTGTCAATGCAAGTCCTTCATTTAAAAATGAAATCAACTTGTTGTATCTTTTTCGTACCATTAGAAAATTGATACCAGCAGGAATATAAGAGCACATAAAACGTTTTGGGAATTATTTATGTAGGTAGGTATCAAAATGTATCAATTCCAATTTCATCAATAGGTAGGAACAAATATTGAAAAAAAAAAATTATTACAAAATAAGTTCTATAGAAATTTTCTTTTGAGGCCTAGGGATCTTATACCACAAGCACAAAAAAAAACATAAAATTGAAATTTGTTGTATCCTCATCCAATAAAAGGTGTTGCAAAATTCACTTATCCCTGAGGCGTCTATACAACACTGAGCTCACGGTTTGTTGAAGTTTGGTGTTTCTCGTGAGAGGCTTAGTATTATTTTTATTTTCATTTTTTTCTATAAGATCTCTTCAGCTTTGACTTTTTCTATAAAACAATTTTCATTTTTATTTTTCTCGAGCTTTGTGTAAATTCATTTTATTTCTTGTTTGTTGTTTGTGGCTGGGTGTGTGGGTAATTTTACTTATTTTTGTTTGGTTTGTTATTCTTTGTCAAAGAATATCATTGTTGTGGGATGAGCTTTTTTTTAAATTTATTATTAATGTTAGTCCTTTATCAAAACAAAGTGTATGGCACGATAGGCATATCATATCCATTGCTGAGATGTACACAGGACACAAATTTATAGAATTGAATTTTATTTTTGTTGCTTTTGCTTATTTCTGTTTTGCACGTACTAAAGATTTAATGGAATAGTCGAGGGAAGGGGTGAATGACGGGGAGGTTGCGGAATATAGCGTCTCCTACATATAATTTCTTTGAGTCAGCCTAGCGTGAAGCTTCGAAACACATACATACGAGTATAAATAGATTCAGAACGTGGGTTGAAATGGCTTCGTGTTTTGAATTATACTTTTTCATATAGAACTAGAGAATGGTGTTATTGTCTACGTGCGGTGGAAATATTCACGCATGTCTTGTCTTATTGAGCGGAACTCATGAAGAAGCGATGAAGGACAGATATGTAAAGGTTGTAACAAAATATGAGGGTATTTTCTTGAAAAGTTAGTTGATTTGTTACTGTGTAGGAATTTGAGACAAACATTTTGTAAGAATAACATAAATAAAAAGAGAAATATTTTTGTAGACTATAAATATTATTACAAAAATATATGGATCAAAAATTGTAAACCTCTCCTTAAAATTGTAAAAACTTAGTTCCCATTTGATTATACTAATGGATTGATTTTTCATAGGGTAGAAATTGTTTCTGCTTAACTTGATCATCAATTTTGAAAATAACAACCACATTCTTAGGTTTATTTTGGGTGTTTGGAAAATTCGCTCGAATTTATAAACAAAAACAAAAAGTGTTTTTGCCTTATATACGTAGTGTAAAAATGTAAGATTTAAAATTATTTTTACCTGTTTTGTTGAGTGGGCTTAAAAAGATCGATTCATTTTTTTTTAAATTTATAATAAGAAAATTTAGAATAAAGCATATTTATTAGTAAAATTAGTTATCAACTTGAATAAGGACATTAAACAAAAAAATAATTTAAATCTTGTCTTTTAATTCTTGTCATCTAGTCAAAAATGTATTAAATATTTCCATTGATAGGTAAAATTTTGATGTTTGAAAAATCGAGTTTTTGTTAAGAGAAATCAATAGATGCTTATTTAATTTTAAAGAAGAAACTGTGTTACTAACAATGAAAAACCTGATCAGCCAAAGTCTAAGATTTTCTTTGACCGATTCTCTCATTTATACGACTGTTTCTCAATAACAAGGACCTTAAATTTCCATTCCTATTAAATCACAAGGTCACGGTAAATATATGTGTAACCGCAGTAAGGAAGCTTTTCTTTCATAATTCTAATAATAAAAATAAATAGTTCGTTGCTTTATCGAGCGTGCGACACAACTCACCGTCGTTTTGAAGTGTTAAAAGGGTTGAGTCACACTGATAACTTCACATCCTAACCCGTCTGTTGATTAGTCGATAACTTTAAAACAATATTTTGTGTGAGACAAATAGTTCTTAATATCTTTCTTTGTTCTTCTAACACTTGAGAAAAAAAAACCATTTCTTATCAGTTTTGCAAATGTTTTCAAAAATAAAAGTTAGTCGATTGAACTTTTCCAAAACATTAACTTAAATTAATCAATAATATTTTTCATATGATAAAATAAGTTTGGGTTCAATATCTATTTTTGTTCCCGAGGTTTCTAGTTTTAAGTTTTTTTGTTTAATGTTTTTATGCTTTAGTTAAAAAATTAAAGATTGGAATTTTTTAAGACCAAAACTTTCATTTATTCACGAGATAGCGAGACTTGAACATGAATTTTTACAAATTTTGTATAGTACTTTTCTGTATACATATTTTAATGCTCACGAGAAAGCTGACTATTTGATTATTATTAAAATTTTACTCCATGTTCAAAACAAAGTTTTTTGTAAGATATAATTAGTTTGAATAAAATTATTTTTATGTTTGCCAAGATATTCGAGCCGAAACTCATTTTTTTCAGAACTTTTAGTAATATACCAGGGATCATTGAAGAAGATCGTTTTGGAGATCAAATAATTGTTTGCTTGTAAGATATTTAAGGTGTCAAATATTTGTTTCAATTTTAAGGTCATACTCCCTTGATAGAACGTCACAATTGTTCATACATACAAAATTTGATTGAAGTTATAAGTGTTACCAAAACCAAAGTGTTTTTTTTTTTATAAATAGCTGTAGTAAAAAAGTACACAATTATTAAAAATACGTTATTATTATCGTGAAAACAAAATTTGTTTTAAGTCAATATCTCTGCGTATTTTCAAGATAGGACCGACTAAAAAGTATCCTTTATTACGAACTTACGTAATAACTCACACATCACACAGACATCTCTTTAAAAAATAAATAAAATAAATTGGGTGGTGAAACAGTCTGTTTGAGAACAAGGTCCTAGTGACTGACAACTCTCAACCATTCCTGTATGCGAGTACTGTTGTCAGGGATGGAAAGGACCTACAGTTTTAAGCCGAATGCGAACGGCAAATTTGAGAAAGCACTTTTCATGACAAGAATACTCTTAGAGAATTTGTCCATTCTTCGCAAGAGGCAATACCCGTGAATAAAACTTTAGGTGGCACAGGAAGGGATCGACCCCAAAACCTCTCGCATGACAGTCCAACGCACTAACAATCATGCCATGGGTACTACCATCTTTTTAAAAACCAATTCTTATTTTGGGTATGAAAAACTTTAAAAGATAACTCGGTATAACATTCCATTCACAGTTACTTTGAATAATTTATTTTCCAGAGATAAAGTAAGTGGGACATTTATAAAAAGGGTGGTGAAAATGAACTGAAGATTAGTTTCTCAATTAAATAATATCTTTGCATTTTAAGGACCCAATCAGTAAGGATTCGAAGTTGGTTCCGATCAACCTCCTTAAATGAACTTTAAAACCGAAGAATTTATGCAAAATATGGTGTTATGTCTTTTGTGGAATTTGAAAAATCGGAGAGGTATCGACAAACCTTAGTTTTGATGAACACTTCAGAAAAAAAAATTGTCTTTCAATTTTTCACATCACATGTCTCAACAATTTAAATTATTCTTCAGATTAGCTTATTACCTTACTCGAAAGAACTTTCTTTAGTTTTGCAAACGGCGGCGTTAACTTGTCAAAAGATCACAGCTCTCTAAATAACAGCCCAATCAAAATTATACCCTTAACAGAAAAGCCCTCTATGCTCTAATATGCATTTCTAAAATACTGTAAGAGCAACAATTTGGTCTATCGTAGTTCATACTTTTCAGCTAAAGATAAACATTTTAAAGGAATGTATTTAACTTTTCTTCCATTTATTCAACTTTCAAAAACATTCAACAGCAAACAAATAAACAAACAAGCACTTCAACATAATACCCAAAGCTTAAATCGAACTCAAAATTAAAATCCATAAATTTTGTTTAGGTTAATGGATTTTTATTATTAACTTCCCATAGGAAGTTATTGTAATGGGTCCGATTTGTCAAATTGAAAATTTTGACATTTCTCAACGTTTCAAGGTCCCTAGAGTCGAAATAAAAGATTTTTAGAAAGATGTCTGTGCGTGCGTGTGTACGTACGTTTGTACGTCCGTACGTCCGTACGTCCGTACGTCCGTACGTCCGTACGTCCGTACGTCCGTACGTTCGCGACGTTTTTTTCGTTGTCCATAGCTCAAGAACCAGAAGAGATATCGACTTCAAATAAATTTTGTTATACAGATAATAAGGCAGAAAGATGCAGAAAGGGCTCTCAAGAAAATTGCGTGGGTGGTTTTTTTACTATAGCAGTTTGAAAAAATGGTGAAAATTTTGGTTAACCCTAAATATCTTACGAACCAAAAACGCTAGAGACTTGAATTAAATTTTATATAATAGATTGTAACGTGATACCAAACAGGTATATTTTTTGAAAAAAATCAATATAACGGTTTTTTTTTTTAAATCAATAAAACTGAAAAAAAAAATTTGTCACCTCCAAAATTTTACGACCGAAATATGATTTTATCTTTAAAACAATTTTGTGCAACGAAGAATAATGTTTTTGACATCTGATAAAATTTTGAGAAAAATCTAATTGACAGTTTTTTTATAAAAAATAAAAATCTAAAAAAAAACATTACTCAAAGTTCGTAAAAATTGAATATCGATTCAAATATCTTTTCAAAATCTTGAAATTAAGGCTTCAATTTTATTTTATCTTGTAAGAAATATTGTTTTCAACATTCTGAAAAATTTTGAGAAAAATCGAATTGACAGTTTTTTTTACAAAAAATAAAAACCTAAAAAAAAATTTATAAAAGTTGGTTAAAATTGATTTTCGACTCGAATATCTTTTCAAAACTTTGAGGTATTGTCTTTAATTTACTTTTATCTTTCAAAAAACTTTGTTGTCAACATTCAGTTAAAGTTTGAAAAAAATCGAATTGACAGTTTTTTTTACAAAAAATAAAAACCTAAAAAAAAAATTATAAAAGTTGGTAAAAATTGATTTTCGACTCAAATATCTTTTCAAAACTTTGAGATATTGGCTTTAATTATCTTTTATCTTTCAAAAAATCTTGTTGTCAACATACAATTAAAGTTTGAAAAAAATCGAATTGATAGTTTTTTTACAAAAACTAAAAACCTAAAAAAAATAATTTATAAAAGTTGGTAAAAATTGATTTTTGACTCAAATATCTTTTCAAAACTTTGAGATATTGGCTTTAATTATCTTTTATCTTTCAAAAAATCTTGTTGTCAACATACAATTAAAGTTTGAAAAAAATCGAATTGATAGTTTTTTTACAAAAAATAAAAACCTAAAAAAAATAATTTATAAAAGTTGGTAAAAATTGATTTTCGACTCAAATATCTTTTCAAAACTTTGAGATATTGGCTTTTATTTACTTTTATCTTTCAAAAAATCTTGCTGTCAACATTCAATTAAAGTTTGAAAAAAATCGAATTGACAGTTTTTTTACAAAAAATAAAAACCTAAAAAAAATGTATAAAAGTTGGTAAAAATTGATTTTCGACTCAAATATCTCTTTAAAAATTTTAAGTATTGGCTTTAAAGTAATTTTATCTCATAAGAAATATTGTTGGTAAAATTTTTAAAAAATCGAATTGACAGTTTTTTTTACAAAAAATAAAACTCTAAAATAAAAACAATACTAAAACTTGGTAAAAATTTACTTTCGGCTCAAATAGCTTTTCAAAACTTAAAAATATTGGCTTGAAACTTATTTTATTTCACAGAAAATATTGTTTTCGATATTCAGTAATTTCAATATAAAAATCCAACAGTCCGTTTTTTCATATAAAAAATAAAATCTACAAAAAGAGTACGCAAATTTGGTAAAAATTGATACGAGTACATAAAGACAAACTTTTAAGCAAGACAAATCGACAGTCGGGATGGGAAGTTATCAGTGTGGGTCGCATCCCAGCCTCTTTTTTACAATTAACTTTTACAGTCCGCCTTTCCATTCTCCCATTTCACTACCGATTTTCCTTGGCTATGGTTTTAAAAAGGTGTGGCTTATACATATACTCGAATGTACAATTCCTAGGCTGATTGAAGGAACTTAATCCTACATTCTGCAAATATTATTATGTAATCCGAATTTTGCCCTTACAAACTTTTCTTCGAGTGAGAGAGAAACTTTAATCTTTTTTATAGTTCTTTTTTTCTCGTTTTTGCTCTAGAAGACGATGAGATTTATAAACCATTCCCTGTACCCTCTGAAGATAGTTTGTAAAGGAACGACTATACGACTGGTGCAATCCATATTCACAGGAATGTGTAATCTATGTATAGAAACCCAAAATTTATACATATAGATCTATGTAATAATATATTCTACTCGTAGTTCGTAGAGCAAAGGAATATTGCTCGAGATATGGTTTCGAGAAATTTGTTTAACCGCATCCTTCTTTTCTGATGCCCTTGCAGCATGTTATATACTTAAACAAACTGCAAAACCCAAAAGTTTTTGGTGAAAACTTTATCCTCAATGGGGAACTACAGTGCAAAAACTTATCACAAGGCCAACACATCCATATTCACTGTGTCCTACAATTGCATTCGTCTGGAAACGTTTTTATTTTTTTCGTCATTTTTGTCCTAGCTAAAGCTAAGCTATAAGGACTAAGGAAAAAGTGAACTGCTACTGGTACTGCTACTTCTATACTATTTGATAGTATAGTAAAATGGATTTATTTTGAAATACAGAATATAATTCCTTACAAATAATTTTCTCAGTACACAAATGAATAAAGAAAAATTACAAAACAAAAAATAATAAATATCAAAACCAGCAAACTATGTTGCACATGTCTGGTATCGGTAACGGTATCGGTATAATAGGGTAGATCTCTGAATGTAGCTTGAGAGTATTCGGGACGAAAATTGTTAAGCATTTGTTCGTCTGACCTAATTTCTTGGGGGTGTTTTTGTCGGATTTGGTATATAACCCATTCTCCTAAAAAAATAAAAATGATTGTGCTAAAAATCTTACACTAGTAATTTGCTCTTTGTTCAGTAATAATAACTATAGCTTTGAGTACTGCAATAATTTGTGCTTATTCTTTGTTAAAATGAGTTCACAAGTAAGCACCATAAAAGTAGCAATATTGTTGCTAAGAAGACCAAAAAGAATTCATCAAGTTTTATTTAGAAATATTTATAGGGAACTGCAATTAATCATGGTTTCAGTTTTGTTTAACTTTTTTCTTTGCAGTTTTTGTATTATACAGGTTAAAGTTCATAGCATACAAATGAACCAAAAGAGCTAATCCTCTGCATATACATTTCAATAAAAAACACCCTTTCCTCTTAAAGTTTTTTTTGTTATGTTTTTTGCATGCTTTGGGTTTTTGTGTTTATAATTTTGTGGTATCTCAATAAAAAATGAAATACAAAAATAAACATCGAAAGAGAATCTTTAATATATAAAAACAAAAGCATTGGAGTTGGAAGTTTATGAATTTGCTAATGATTCTCATATGAAAATCCTGTAAATCAAAATCACTTTCGGACCAATACAACATTTTTGTTTGTACAATGTTTAAATCATTAATAACTTTGATATATTTATTTGTCATGAGGGAAGGTTATTAGTTTATTGGAAAAAATAAGCAATATTAAAGTCTTAAATAGTCCAAAATAGAAAACCTTTACTTTAGTATATTAATACAAAAATTTGAAAACAAAACTTTTAATAGACTATAAAGATTTAAAATTACTTGAAATTAAGAATTGTGGTAAGGTATCGTGGAAACCAAAGTAGCGTAAGACAAAACGAAGGCAAATTTTCCTTATTTTTATTTAAATGAGAATAATGCGTATACGCAACAGACCACCAAATATGACTCATGCATATCTTAAGACAGGATTAGAACAGCATTGTTTTTCGTTTGTCTTGTTTGAATATTTAACTCAAATTTATTGGAGTGAATTTTTAGACTGTGATGGAAATGTACGATGCTTCCACCACTTCTTAAATACTCCATCCCTACCACTAAATGTTTCCATAAGACGTGAGATGTTTTTCAAAAAGGAGCTTCATTTTAACACTGAAAAAAGGATTTGTACTTTTCATTTTAAAAAGGGATGGTATATAAGAAATTGGCAATTGAAAACAATGTAAGCCAAATATGCGGCCTGTTTACAGGTGCAGCATCATATATTTTTATTTAATGCAATTGATTAAACTCTGTGTTTTAAAATGCTTTAAAAAATTACTTTATTATTTGTTCTTTTTCTTTTGTAAGATAATGTTTCAGTAGTAAGAAAATATATTTTATATCTCTGAATGTAAAACGTGCGATCATTAGGCTTTTGAAAATTATCACTGAATAAAAAAAAAAGTCTGAAAGGGAAAAATTGTGTGGATGTGTT
Source organism: Eupeodes corollae (assembly GCF_945859685.1). Lineage (NCBI taxonomy): Eukaryota > Metazoa > Arthropoda > Insecta > Diptera > Syrphidae > Eupeodes > Eupeodes corollae. The sequence continues at coordinate 57,702,027 of NC_079149.1, read as the reverse complement.
AAAAAGGGCTAAATTTCCTACATTTTTTATTTTGTGCCTTTTTCAAAATACTCAAAAACAAAAAAGAGGCGAGAAACGACCCACATTATTGTTATAAGAAATTAGTTATCATCTTATGTAGAGCTCGCTGTTGACGGTGACCCTCTCATTAACGTCGTTTTCAAAAAAGTACAGACCAATTACGCCGCCCGCCTAAAATCCACACCAAACTGTAACTTTTTGAGGATGCATTATTACCTGATGAACCTCTCGTTGGTTGGTATGGGTAGTTCCATATGCGGCTCGTCACTAAAGATGATTTTTCGGCCTAAATTTGGATCCTCTTCTAAACGATTCGAAGAATAGTCAACGAAAAAACGGTGATATATATGGTCATGGACTTTAGTACGGGTCCCGATGCAAAATTTGCCAAGTTGAAGTCTGCGAAAAGCCGAGTTGTAGTGCACGGCGAGGAATAGACTGCCTTGGGTTCTGTTCTACACTTTCACGGACCTTGGCGATCTTCTCAGCCGATCTTGCGTTCCTTGAACGTACGGGAGTTACCTGAATGTTTACTGAACCGGTCGTCTCAAATTTGGGCACCAAATCTTGAAGAGTCGAATGTCGAGGGCCACCACGCCTACCTTAAAATGGGCACAAGGCCGCAACGTTTGCGTTAACGGACACTCATTTTGATAATAAAGTTTTATCATTTGATCGTGCTGTTAAATCGTGTGTATTGCTATAGTTTCATAAAATCTTAATTCTGGGAATGAATTAGCAATGTCCCACACATAAGTGAGAAACCTCTATCCATTTATACTGACGTCTCGAAAACGGATGTTTTATTAGGTGCAGTTTTATATTCCCAAACATTTGATCTTCCCAACTCTTAAAGATTCCCTTATCAACGCAATGTCTTCCGATCCAATGTATTGGAAGTAACAAACGCTACAAAAAAGAGGTCTCAACGATGACGTTTTTACGAGCTGATCTCACCATTGTCATTGATAGACAAGCAGCAAAACAATTGATTTCTTGAGCAGCATTCAAATCGAAGCTTACTGTAGCCAAGAATTAGCTGTTCTTCGCACACAGCATAACATTAATCTTTGATGGGTACCAGGTTACAATTATTTGACTGGGAATGAGAGAGCTGATAAGCTGGCAAGGACAGGTACAACCCTGGACTAATTCCATATAGGCTCAAGTATAAACACACTATCCTGTGAACTTAAAAAGTTCTTTGGTAAGAAGATACTTATAAAAACAAAAACATTGTCAAATGGGAACACATCCATCCCTGACAACATTACTCACCCACAGGAATTTGTAAGAGTTGTAAGTCACTAGACGCTAATTCTGGACTGTTGTGGCACCTAATTTTTTAGATGGGACAAAACTGAAACCTGTGCTTCAAATAGGATATAAAAAAGAAAATGCGGCTTACCACCGATCACATGTGCAAAGGCTGCATTTATAAGAAAGAGCAGACTAACTTATTATGCCACTGTCCAGCACGATTTCACACTAGAAATAAACTCTTAGGCAGATACTTCTTCAGTAATCTTAAAGGATTGGTAATTATTTTAGAACACCGGCTTTATTGAAGACTCTAAATGGCTAGATTAAGACAATCCATAGATATCATAGATTTTTATATTTTATTTTCAGGGAACTTAAATACTTCAGGGTTTGACAATCAATCAATCTAAGTGTCACAATGATGTCATTAATCACAAGTCGACTTGCTTAACCTAACAACAATATTTTGCACATGCTAAGTTTGATCACAATCATGAAATATTTAAGTAAAAAACCAACCATATATTGAACACTTTTATTTTGGCTTCTTAGACTTGATTATTTGCATTACTTAAATAAATATATTTTTGTATCTGATATTAAAATTGAAGGTCATAATATTTGTGTTAATGCTCCAGGTACATTAAAAGTGAAGTAGGTATAATGTTTCAAATTTCCTATCGCATTTAGGAAATAAGTTTTTAAAATCATATATCTCATTTCAAGTACCACTGATAGCCACCGATTCCTATAATCTAAATGTATATTATTGAATATCTATGAAGTCATAAAAATACAGCCATTTATCATCTATTATCATAGCATAGTATTTCCAAAGAACACAGAAATTCCATTCCAAAATGAACCAGAATATTATTAGCAAGAAAAATTGAAACAGCTTTCTGAACCTAATCCTATTAAGTGCTCTAAGGGAAGAGACATTATTGGTTGGAGGTCGAATTTCGTTTCTATTATTATTTTCTTTTTGTTTTCAAGATTCTGGCTGGTGTTCGAAATCGAATCCCATTTGTAAATTTCTATAAATCAATACTCCAGGTCGGGTTACAGGACCGTGGGAATGTGGAGGAACCTCTTCTTACTCATGGTTCGTTATTTTTCGATTGATATATAGCAAATCTTAGCTTGACCAATTTTATTTTTGTATGTCCAATGTCACTGTTGTCGTAGTTCTTAGTCTTTTGTACTTTTTTGTTGAGTAATATCTATGGAGTCTGGTCAAAACGGCATAAGTCCATTTTTGTCAAATTTGAGTTAAGTATACAGAACTGTAAGAAAAAAAGTCTACTTTCGTTTGGTCTTAACAGTGTAAGTCCATCTAAAACGATTGAAAAGATATTCGATGGTCCTAATCGCACTTACATTTCTTATTTAAAATTGTGTTTGGTCAAAACGGCTTAACTTCACTTATATTGTTTTAACCAAACAAAAATTTTCTGTTTTCTAAATAACAATGTGGTCAAAACAACATAACTCCAACTAAATCTTCTTCGCTTTTTTGTCGTTACATAAAATACTGGCGGTTCTGTAACACACGGTTTATTTTCAAAAATTAATCATAGTAGGTAGGCAGTTTTGCTTCGCGATTTGCGTGGAAAACATGATTAGTTTTGTTTCATTGAAGAGTAGGTAACGTCTTGTGGTGCAGTCAATCATTTTTTTCAGAGTGAAATATTTTATTGTGAAGTGCAATTAAAAAAAATTATAAAAAAAAGAACAAAAATGCATAGCAGAGCCAAAATGCTTGTAGAATTAGCTCGATCGGGTAAGTAATATTTATAAAAATTAATTTTGTAATAACGAATTAATAGAGAGGAGTTATGTATGTATGTATATTTTCTCTAAAAATGTTTCCTTTTCAATAAAATTATAGCACATCGACATCCCCATCAGAACTGGAACAAAACCCCTTACCTTCAGCAGGTAAGGGGTGAAGATTTTAAATTTAAAGGAAGGATTTGTAAAAGGTTTTTTTTTTTTAAGATTCATCATCAGTGCCAGACATCCAATCGGAATTGATGGAATTACTTGATTTTTCTGATGATAGCGTGGCGGATCCAAATTTTTTACCGCAATCAGAAGCAGTTGGTGAGATTCACAATGAGGAAGATCTGGAATCGCAAAATGATAATGACACAGTAAATCAAGAGGAAACAAGTAACGTGGAACGTATTCGACGCCAACGTAAACTAAATCGAAACACAGGTAAATCATATACTACTGCCAAAAATATTGCTAAGCGTGTACGAGTATCAAGAATGTTGGGAGATTGTCGCAACGGTTGTAATAAAATTGTAATACCTAGCATACAACAAAATATTTTCGATGACTATTGGTCCCTTGGCTCTCATGATGCAAGAGCATCCTTTGTTGGAAATTTAATTAACCAAGATAGTAAGAAACGCAGTCGCTCAACTCCAACATCAAATCCTAAAAACAGAACATGGTCTTTTTTTTATTTCTTCGAAATTAATGGAAAACGAGAACGGGTATGCAAAAACTGTTTCAAGGCAACTCTCGATGAAACTGACTCCTTCATAAGAACTGTGCTGCAAAAGAAACTATCATCTGTTACTGGAATTGTGCATGCAGATCAACGCGGTTGCCACACTCCACCGAATAAGACCTCAGATGATGTGATTGAGTCAGTTAAGGATCACATAAAGTCCTTTCCTTCATATGAGAGCCACTACACACGAAGGACAAACGATAATCTTATTTAACAGCAAATTTATCTCTGGCAAAAATGTTCGCCTTGTATAAAGACACAGAACAAGAAAAATATGTATCAAGGACAATTTACGAGAGAGAATTTCATAAAATGAAATTTACTTTTAAAAGACCCAAACAGGATACATGTAACACCTGTGATACCTTACAAATGAAAATTAAGGTTGCATTGGAAGAAAAGAGTGATGAATTAGACCATCTTAAAATGTTGCTGGAAAGCCATCATGAGGAGGCAGATATGGCATATAAAATGAAAAAAAGAGACAAGATTGAAGCTCAAGAAGACCGAACGAAGGCTTGTTTTGCCTTCGATTTGCAACAATGCCTTCCAACACCAAGCTTGTCTACATCAGTTGCCTTTTATAAAAGGCAGCTTTGGACATTTAATCTTACCATACATGACCTGTCAGATGGAACATCGAAAAATTATATGTGGCATGAAGGAATTGCAGGAAGAGGGGCGAATGAAATAGCTTCGTGTCTTTTTCTGCATCTTAAAAATCTTCCAACAACAATCAAATCAGTTAAGTTTTATTCAGACACGTGTGGAGGGCAAAATAAAAACACAATAGTTGTTGCAATGTTTCTACTGTCCATGCAAACATCCACAATTGGAATAGAGATAGCTGAGCATAAATTTTTAGTTCCTGGTCACACGCATATGGAATGCGATATTGATCACGCTATCATCGAAAAAAAAAAGAAATATGCTAACTCCGAAATATACCATCCTTATGATTGGTTTCAGCTTGTGAAATCATGTGGGAAAAAGCAAAAATTCTTGGTTCATGAATTGAAGCCGGAAGAAGTTTGGAATTTTTCAAACTTATTGAAAGCTAAAGCGGGTTTTGTTGTCCGCAAAAAAGACGAAGACGGGAATATGTTTGGTTTCCAAACAATCAAATGGATAAGATATTTGAAATCAGATCCAGGAATAATGTTTTTTAAGACAACATTAAATGAAGAAACGGATTTTCGACGTGTTAGTTTCAAACGAAGAGGAAAAAATTCGTCGAACTTTGTTTTGGAAAATGTGGTACCGCCACCGATATCTGAAGAAAAAAAAAATGACATAATTTTCCTTTTACCACTAATTCCAACAATTTTCCATGATTTCTATAAAAAATTGAAGTCAAAGGAGACGGTAGAAGACAAAGACTATGATCTAGTTGATTCATCTGATGAAGGAAATTAGTTGTATCAACAAAAACACTATAATTTACCTTAGAATTCCTATTTTATGTTTTTTAAACTATATTCAAGCTTTGTAATTACTTTGTTGTTGTTTTTGCTATTATTTTTATTGCTGTGAAATAAATTTATTTGTTAAAAAAGTATCTAAGTCTACAAAATTTATTTCAATACAGGAAATTATCTCCACCAATTTAAAATGAAATGAACAATCCGCTTGGTCAAAACAACATATCTCCCTTAAAACATATGTACAAACATAGATTTGAAATAAAAACATTATATTCATATAAATATCATCATTCCTAGATATATTGCATTAAAATATTTCTGAAATAACAACAACGGGATTTAGAAAAAAAATTTGAACTTTTAAACGCGTTTTTCTCAAAACTAAGATTTTGGACTTATGTTGTTTTGACCAGACTCCATAGATATAAGACCATTAATATGTCAGTCAACAATAAATAACTCATAATATTTCTGACATTCTACACGTCGCGTCGCCTTCCGTAGTCGTGTCGGTCGGTCGGAGAAGTCCTACTCGTAGCTCTCGAAGGTAGGGTTCTTGAAAACCAAAGCAAACGCTAAATGACTGAACAAATGGGTCCAATCATTCGAGTATTCAAGGATTAGGTTTGTCTGCCTCCTATTTTATATTTTCCTGCTTCATTTTGTATGTACTTCGTCCTGTGAGCTGTGAAGAGGGAACCATCATTTGCTCGTTCTTTATTTTTTGCAATAAATTATGATAAAATATAAATACAAAAATAAGAAAAAGAAAACCTGATGGGTGGAAATAATATTCCACAGGAGTTTATCCGTCATTTTGTGCTCTGGAAGCACATAAATTAAGCTGTTGTTATTAAAAGAGGAGACATATGTTTAGTTATTAGAATGATATATTCCCTTGTTTTTTAGATGAGGTGATTTTATTTAAAAGCATAAATATATACGATAATGTTGTTGTAGGATTACAGTACACTTAACCGTACTACAGGTATTCAGAAAAATGATTTGTGTATAAAATGTGATAAACTCCTTCAAAGCTGCAGACATCAGTTGATGTTTTATGAGCCGTGAATATTTTAAGGTAAACCTTCTACCTACCATACCGCTATCATTTAGTAAGATATTATGACTCATGGTAAAGGTATATTTCCCATAAGAGACCGTTGTGTTCTATCCCATCTTACGAATTTCTTGTCACATACTGTTAAGCAGTGTTGATTAATTTTCCTAAAAGCTTTTAATAAACATCTTTTTATTCAAATGAAATACAATTAGGGATACAATTTAAATGCTAGATTAAATCAAACAAATTTGATTTATGCACTCGATTTTTTAACACCTTGGAAAATGTATTCAAATGTTTAACTTATTTTTAATAATATACGTTTATGCGTACTTTTATTTATTTAATTTTTTTTTATTATTTAATTTGTATTTACGTTTTAAACAGTTGTAAAATCTAACATTTAATACAATTTTATGAAAAATCAAATTGACAGTTTGTTTTAAGGAAATTAAATAACAAAACTTAAACTTTAAAATTATAAAAAAAATGCATTTAGACCTAAATAACTTAAAAATAATTCAAGTTATTGTTTGATGATAAGGTAATTTTTCTTAAAAACATCACTATAATTTGGTAAAAATTGACTTTCGACTCAAATATCTTTTCAAAAATTAAAAATAATGGCTTCAAACTGATTTCATCTCACAGAAATATTGTTTTCGACATTCATTATTTTTTTTATAAAAATCCAACATTCAGTTTTTTTTATACAAAATAAGAAATAAGAAACAAATAGAAC
>NC_079149.1:57587401-57694787 GCF_945859685.1 Eupeodes corollae | reverse complement strand
TTATAAGAAATATTGTTTTTAACATTGTGAAAAATGTTGAGAGAAATAAAATTTACAGTTTGTTTACAAAAAATAAAAATCTAAAAAAAAATGTATGAAAGTTGGTTAAAAACTGATTTTCGACTCAAATATCTTTTCAAAACTTTATGATATTGGCTTTTATTTACTTTTATCTTTCAAAAAATCTTGTTGTCAATATTCAGTTTAAGTTTGAAAAAAATCGAATTGACAGTTTTTTTTTACAAAAAATTAAAAACCGATCAAAAAATTAACAAAAGTTGGTTAAAAATTGATTTTCGACTCAAATATCTTTTCAAAACTTTGAGATATTGGCTTTAATTTAAAAATTGACAGTTTTTTTTACAAAAATAAAAACCTAAAAAAAAAAATGTATGAAAGTTGGTAAAAACTGATTTTCGACTCAAATATCTTTTCAAAACTTTATGATATTGGCTTTTATTTACTTTTATCTTTCAAAAAATCTTGTTGTCAATATTCAGTTTAAGTTTGAAAAAAAAAAAAAAAAAAAAAAAAAAAAAAAAAATCGAATTGACAGTTTTTTTTTTACAAAAAAATTAAAAACCGATCAAAAAAAAAATTAACAAAAGTTGGTAAAAATTGATTTTCGACTCAAATATCTTTTCAAAACTTTGAGATATTGGCTTTAATTTACTTTTATCTTTCAAAAAATCTTGTTGTCAATATTCAGTTAAAGTTTTAAAAAAATCGAATTGACAGTTTTTTTTTAAAAAATTAAAAACCGAACAAAAAATTAACAAAAGTTGGTAAAAAATGATTTTCGACTCAAATATCTTTTAAGAACTTTAAATTAATAGCTTTAAACTAATTTTGTCTTATAAGAAATATCGTTTTTCAACATTTGGTAAAATTTTTAAAAAATTCGAATTGAAAGTTTTTTTTTTTACAAAAAATAAAACTCTAAAACAAAGCAATACTAAAACTTGGTAAAAATTTACTTTCGGCCCAAATAGCTTTTCAAAAATTAAAAATGTTGGCTTCAAACTTATTTTATTTTACAGAAAATATTGTTTTCAATATCATGTAATTTTTATATAAAAATCTAACAGTCCGTTTTTTTCATAAAAAATAAAATCTACAAAAATAGTACGAACATTTGGTAAAAATTGATGCGAGTACATATAGACAAACTTTTAAGCAAGACAAATGGACAGACGGGATGGGAAGTTATCAGTGTGGGTCGCATCTCACCCGCTTTTTATTTGTATGATGTTTAGATCATTAATTGGCTATACACATCGGTAATCAGACCGATTTTAACGTACGGTGTGGCAGTATGGTGGACTGCTTTAGAGAAAGGTATAAACAGGGATAAGTTGAATAAAGTTCAACGTTCAGCCTGCCTATGTATAAGCGGATCGCTTCGCACGACCCCGTCTGCGGCACTGGACACCTTGCTCTACCTTACACCTCTTGACATATTTAGTAAACAAATAGCTGCAAGCTCTGCTATCCGCCTCAATGCTTCGTCGCAGTGGACTAACAACAACATTGGCCACTCCGTAATTCTAAGGTACTTAGAATCAATTCCAAAGCACACAGACTACACCATCCCCCAACTACAATTCGATAGGAATTTCCAGATTTCTATACCTACCAGATCTTTTTGGGAGGATAGGACATTCTTAGAGGATGAGTCAATCCACTTTTACACAGATGGCTCAAAGACCAAAGAAGGGGTTGGTGGTGGTGTGTACTCTGAACGACTGAAATTAAGTCTCTCATTCCGCCTTCCCAATCATTGTAGCGTGTTCCAGGCGGAACTTTTGGCGATTAAGGAAGTCTTGTCTTGGCTCAAAGAAAACGTGATATCAACATCTGATATCCGTATTTTCTCCGACAGCCAGGCCCCTATCAAATCTCTGGACTCAGTCTCTACAAACTCTATAACAGTCCATAACTGTCGATCATCTCTAATGGAGATGGCGCAACAGTTTAATATTCACCTTTGCTGGGTGCCGGGCCATAGAGACATTCCAGGTAACTGTAAGGCAGATGAACTCGCCAGGAACGGTACAGTACAACCCATCCTACCACGTTTGGCAAGTACTGGCATACCAATCGCTACTTGTAAACTGCTACTAATGCAAGACGCTGTGAGGAGGGCAGGCACCAGGTGGACCAACATCACCACGTGTCAAGCCACAAAAAACATCTGGCCAACACTGGATTTAAAACGTTCAAGGTGCTTGCTCTCTCTAAGCAGATCGCATATAAGCTCGATAATAGGTGTCATAACCGGACAATGTCTAATAGGAAAGCACGCCTTGAGACTAGGCGTATTCTCAAATGACTTTTGCAGAAGCTGTATGGACGAGGAAGAGGAAGAAACGGTTCTTCATCTTCTCTGCACATGCCCTGCTCTAGCTCGAAAACGCAAGAATTACCTAGGAGAATTCTTCTTTAACGATCTAAACGATCTAAATCATATCGGGATAATCAGCCTCTCACGTTTCGTAAGAGACTCTAACTGGTTCCATTGAGCTTAGGAGGAAGCCTCAAGATTCATGTGGTATCACAATGGGCCATTAAACTGGCCTAAGTGTGTCCGTTCCATCTTGGACAGCCACTATAACCTAACCTAGATCATTAATACCTTTGATATTTTGATTTGTCATGAGGGAAGATTATTATTTTATTAGAAAAAAATAAGCAATATTAAAGTCTTAAATAGTCCAAAATAGAAAACCTTTACTTTAGTATATTAATACAAAAATTTGAAAACAAAACTTTTAATAGACTATAAAGATTTAAAATTACTTGAAATTAAGAATTGTGGTAAGGTATCGTGGAAACCAAAGTATCGTAAGACAAAACGGAGGCAAATTTGCCTTATTTTTATTTAAATGAGAATAATGCGTATACGCCACAGACCACCAAATATGACTCATGCATATCTTAAGACAGAATTAGAACAGCATTGTTTTTCGGTTGTCTTGTTTGAATATTTAACTCAAATTTATTGGAGTGAATTTTTAGACTGTGATGGAAATGTACGAAATTCTTAGCTATTGAAGTTTGCTTCCACCACTTCTTAAATACTCCATCCCTACCACCAAATGTTTCCATAAGACGTGAGATGTTTTTTTAAAAAGGATCTCCATTTTAACACTGAAAAAAGGATTTGTACTTTTCATTTTAAAAAGGGATGGTATATAAGAAATTTGCAATTGAAAACAATGTAAGCCAAATATGCGGCCCGTTTACAGGTGCAGCATCATATATTTGTATTTAATGCAATTGATTAAATTCTGTGTTTTGAAACGCTTTAAAAATTTACTTTATTGTTTGTTCATTTTCTTTTGTAAGATAATGTTTCAGTAGTAAGAAAATATATTTCATATCTCTGAACGTAAAACGTGCGGTCATAGGCTTTTGAAAAATTATCACGAAATAAAAAAAAAAGGCTGAAAGGGAAAATTGTGTGGATGGTGTTAAAAAGAGCTAAATTTCCTACATTTTCTATTTTTTGCCTTTTTCAAAATACTCAAAAACAAAAAAGAGGCAAGAAACGACCCACATTATTGACTTCGTCTTCATGTGTTCCGTTTGTCAATATTTCTACAAAAATCCAAAATCCACACCAAACTGTAACTTTTTGAGGATGCATTATTACCTGATGAACCTCTCGTTGCACCCGTGGCATGATGGTTAGTGCGTTGGACTGTCATGCAAGGGGTCTTGGGTTCAATCCCTGCCTGTGCCACCTTAATTTAAAAAAAAAAATTATTTTCGCGGGTACTGCCTCTTGCGAGGAATTGACAAATCCTTCAAGAGTAATTCTTGTCATGAAAAAGTGCTTTCTCAAAACTAGCCGTTCGGATTCGGCATAAAATTGTAGGTCCCTTCCATTCCTGACAACAGTACTCGCAAACAGGAATGGTTGAGAGTTGTACGCACTAAGCCCTGGTTCACAACGGACTGTTGCGCCACCCCATTTGATTTGATTTGAACCTCTCGTTGGTTGGTATGGGTAGTTCCATATGCGGCTCGTCACTAACGATGATTTTTCGGCCTAAATTGGTGTCCTCTTCTAAAAGATTCGAAGAATAGTCAACGAAAAAACGGTGATATCTATGGTCATGGACTTTAGTACGGGTCCCGATGCAAAATTTGCCAAGTTGAAGTCGGCGAAAACCCGAGTTCTAGTGCACGGTGAGGAATAGACTGCCTTGGATTCTGATCTACAGTTTCACGGACCGTGGCGATCTTCTCGGCCGATCTTGCGTTTCTTGAACGTACTGGAGTTACCTGAATGTTTACTGAACCGGTCGTCTCAAATTTGGCCACCAAATCTTGAAGAGTCGAATGTCGAGGGCCACCACGCCTACCTTAAAATGGGCACAAGGCCGCAACTTTTGCGTTAACGGACACTCATTTTGATAATAAAGTTTTATCATTTGGACGTGCTGTTAAATCGTGTGTCTTGCCATAGTTTTATAAAATCTTAATTCTAGGAATGAATTAGGAATGTCCCACACATAAGTAAAAAACCTCTATCCATTTATACTGACATCTCGAAAACGGATGCTTTATTAGGTACAGTTTTCTGTTCCGAAACATTTGATCTTCCCAACTCTTTCAAACTCCCTGATCAACGCAATGTCTTCCGATCCAATGTATTGGAAGTAACAAACGCTACAAAAAAGAGGTCTCAATGATGACGTTTTTACGAGCTGATCTCACCATTGTCATTGATATACAAGCAGCAATACAATTGATTTCTTGAGCAGCATTCAAATCGAAGCTTACTGTAGCCAAGAATTAGCAGTTTTTCGCACAAGGCATAACATTAATCTTTGATGGGTACCAGGTTACAATGATTTGCCTGGAAATGAGAGAGCTGATAAGCTGGCGAGGACAGGTATAACCGTGGACTAATTCCATATACCTAGGCTCACGTATAAACACACTATCCTGTGAACTTAAAAAGGTCTTTGGTAAGAAGATACTTACAAAAAAAAAAAAACATTGTCAAATGGGAACACATCCATCCCTGACAACATTACTCGCCCACAGGAATTTGTAAGAGTTGTAAGTCACTAGACGCTAATTCTGGACTGTTGTGGCACCTAACTTTTTAGATGGGACAAAACTGAAACCTGTGCTTCAAATAGGATATAAAAAAGAAAATGCGGCTTACCACCGATCACAAGTGCAAAAGCTGCATTTATAAGAAAGAGCAGACTAACTTCTTATGCCACTGTCCAGCACGATTCCACACTAGAAATAAACTCTTAGGCAGGTACAACCCTGGACTAATTCCATATAGGCTCACGTATAAACACACTATCCTGTGAACTTAAAATTGTCTTTGGTTAAAAGATACTTACAAAAACAAAAACATTGTCAAATGGGAACACATCATTCCTGACAACATTGCTCGCGCACAGGAATTTGTAAGAGTTGTAAGTCACTAGACGCTAATTCTGGACTGTTGTGGCACCTAACTTTTTAGATGGGACAAAACTGAAACCTGTGCTTCAAATAGGATATAAAAAAGAAAATGCGGCTTACCACCGATCACAAGTGCAAAAGCTGCATTTATAAGAAAGAGCAGACTAACTTCTTATGCCACTGTCCAGCACGATTCCACACTAGAAATAAACTCTTAGGCAGATACTTCTTCAGTAATCTTAAAGGATTGGTAATTATTTTAGAACACCGGCTTTATTGAAGACTCTAAATGGCTAGATTAAGACAATCCATAGATTTTTATATTTTATTTTCAGGGAACTTAAATACTTCAGGGTTTGACAATCAATCAATCTAAGTGTCACAATGATGTCATTAATCACAAGTCGACTTGCTTAACCTAACAACAATATTTTGCACATGCTAAGTTTGATCACAATCATGAAATATTTTAGTAAAAAACCAACGTTTAGTACCATTTATTGAACACTTTTATTTTGGCTTCTTAGACTTGATTATTTGCATTACTTAAATAAATATATTTTTGTATCTGATATTAAAATTGAAGGTCAGAATATTTGTGTTAATGCTCCAGGTACATTAAAAGTGAAGTAGGTATAATGTTTCAAATTTCCTATCGCATTTAGGAAATAAGTTTTTAAAATCATATATCTCATTTCAAGTACCACTGATAGCCACCGATTCATATAATCTAAATGTATATTATTGAATATCTATGAAGTCATAAAAATACACCCATTTATCATCTATTATCATAGCATAGTATTTCCAAAGAACACAGAAATTCCATTCCAAAATGAACCAGAATATTATTAGCAAGAAAAATTGAAACAGCTTTCTGAACCTAATCCTATTAAGTGCTCTAAGGGAAGAGACATTATTGGTTGGAGGTCGAATTTCGTTTCGTTTTGTTTATGTTTATTATTATTTTCTTTTTGTTTTCAAGATTCTGGCTGGTGTTCGAAATCGAATCCCATTTGTAAATTTCTATAAATCAATACTCCAGGTCGGGTTACAGCTACAGGACTGTGGGAATGTGGAGAAACCTCTTCTTACTCATGGTTCGTTATTTTTCGATTGATATATTGATATATAGCAAATCTTAGCTTGACCAATTTTATTTTTGTATGTCCAATGTCACTGTTGTCGTAGTCGTCGTCTTAGTTTTTTTGTACTTTTTTGTTGAGTAATATAAGACCATTAATATGTCAGTCAACAATAAATAACTCATAATATTTCTGACATTCTACACGTCGCGTCGCCGTCCGTAGTCGTGTCGGTCGGTCGGAGAAGTCCTACTCGTAGCTCTCGAAGGTAGGGTTCTTGAAAACCAAAGCAAACGCTAAATGACTGAACAAATGGGTCCAATCATTCGAGTATTCAAGGATTAGGTTTGTCTGCCTCCTATTTTATATTTTCCTGCTTCATTTTGTATGTACTTCGTCCTGTGAGCTGTGCAGAGGGAACCATCATTTGCTCGTTCTTTATTTTTTGCAATAAATTATAATAAAATATAAATACAAAAATAAGAAAAAGAAAACCTGATGGGTGGAAATAATATTCCACAGGAGTTTATCCGTCATTTTGTGCTCTGGAAGCACATAAATTAAGCTGTTGTTATTAAAAGAGGAGACATATGTTTAGTTATTAGAATGATATATTCCCTTGTTTTTTAGATGAGGTGATTTTATTTAAAAGCATAAATATATACGATAATGTTGTTGTAGGATTACAGTACACTTTACCGTACTACAGGTATTCAGAAAAATGATTTGTGTATAAAATGTGATAAACTCCTTCAAAGCTGCAGACATCAGTTGATGTTTTATGAGCCGTGAATATTTTAAGGTAAATCTTCTACCTACCATACCGCTATCATTTAGTAAGATATTATGACTCATGGTAAAGGCATATTTCCCATAAGGGACCGTTGTGTTCTATCCCATCTTACGAATTTCTTGTCACATACTGTTAAGCAGTGTTGATTAATTTTCCTAAAAGCTTTTAATAAACATCTTTTTATTCAAATGAAATACAATTAGGGATACAATTTAAATGCTAGATTAAATCAAACAAATTTGATTCATGCACTTGATTTTTTAACACCTTGGAAAATGTATTCAAATGTTTAACTTATTTTTAATAATACACATTTATGCGTACTTTTATTTATTTAATTTTTTTTTCTTATTTCATGTACCTTATAGACAGTTGTAAAATTTAACATTTAGTACAATTTTATGAAAAATCAAATTGACAGTTTGTTTTAAGGAAATTAAAATACAAAACTTCAACTTTAAAATTATAAAAAATGCATTTCGACCCAAATAACTTAAAAATAATTCAAGTTATTGTTTTCTGATAAGGTAATTTTTCTTAAAAACATCACTATAATTTGCTAAAAATTGACTTTTGACTCAAATATCTTTTCAAAAATTTAAAATAATGTCTTCAAACTGATTTCATCTCACAGAAATATTGTTTTCGACATTCATTAATTTTTATAAAAATACAACAGTCAGTTTTTTTTATACAAAATAAGAAAATAATAAGAAACAAATAGAACGCAATTTGGTTAAGATTGGTGTTCGGTTCTCGATATCTCATGAACAAAAGAAGATTTTGACTACCAAAATAGGTATTGAAATCAATCTATTTCATCATATGTAAAATATTGCTGTTAATTTTTAAATTTTTAAGAATAATTCAACTGACAATTTTTGTAACAAAATAATAAAACCTACAAACTTTTAAGCAAGACAAATCGACAGACGGGATGGAAAGTTATCAGTGTTGGTCGCATCCTTGTCTCCTATTTATTCTTTGATGCATACAATAGTTTTGGCAGATATATAATTTTTTGTTCACAGAGTATTAAGATTGACAAATATTTTACATAATTTTTTTAATTATTTAAAAAAGTTTTCAAGCCTTGAAAGTTCGAGAGATATTTACGGTTAACATAATTCTCCATTTTATTAATATTTCTACATTTAAAAATTCACTCAAACATTTGTTTGAATGATCTATTTGAATCTTTTGATATTATTATCTGTAAAATATTTATTTGGAGTCGATATCTATTCTGATTCTTAAGATAAGGACGACGAAATAGGTATTCCGAAGGTACGAACCAACGAACACACGTACGTACAGCGATCTTGAAAAGTCGAAAAATGTCAACATTTTATAGCTGGTAAATCAGACTGTTTACATAAAATTCTTATGGAAAGTTAAGAAAAAACTAAGCGAACTTATTTTTCTAAATTGGCTTGTTTCAAGTTTTAAAAAAGATACAATTCAAGATCCTGAACCGGGCCAAATCCGCAAGACTAGCCTCTCATTGGGACTTCTACAAAGAATCCCTAAGAATCTCGAAGAAAGCACTAAGTAAATCCAAGCGATCTTCCTGGCGATCCTTCTGTGGCATGATAGAAGAAACTTCTGAAGCCTCTAGGTTACGGAAAATTCTTTCAACCAATCCAGCTATGCCAAGCTGCTTGAAAAATACAGACCGATCCTGGACAAATTCAAGTAATGAATCGCTGAACTTACTATTGGACACTCACTTTCCTGGTAGTTCTCTTACCGAAACTTGCAACAGTTATGTACGTTCAAGTTCAAATACAACATATCCACAAGGTCTGATCACAAAGGATTAGCTACAATGGGCTCTCAACAGCTTCAAAAAATTTAAATCTGCACGACCAGATGGAATAATACCAGCCAAATTACAAAAGACTTCTGATATAATTGAACCAATCCTTGAGGCAATTTTTACCAGCTGTCTTTACCTGGTCCATGTTCCCCCGGCAAGGAGAGAAGTTAAAGTTGTTTTTACACCTAAAGCAGGAAACTGCTCCCAAGTCAATCCTAAAGATCTACGACCTATAAGTCTATCATCATTCCTTCTTAAGACTTGGAAAGATTGATTGATATCCATTTAAGGGCACATATCGATACAAGACTTCTGTCTTCGTCTCAACATGCCTACTGTAAAGGTTAATCGGTGGAAGGAAAGCTTCGGGAGTTAATTCAATTAATGCTTATAGCAGAATAATTAACTCAAAACTGGGCAACTCTTCTAGTAGACGATTCGTTAGTAGAGGGACACCGCAAGGTGGTGTTCTATCCCCTCTCCTCTGGAACCTGGTGGTGAATGAAATCCTAACTAGTCTGGATGCGGAGGGTTTTAGAGTGATAGCCTTTGCGGACGACGTTGCTATAGCAGTTTCAGGAAAGCATCTTTATATCCTAGAAGAACTCTTACAAAATGCCTTATACATACTAATACTTTGGGCTGCTCGGTGTGGACTGGGTGTTAACCTACACAAAACCAATCTAGTCTTATTTTCGAGGAGATACAAAATTCCATTTGTCAACCCTCACTTTATTAAAGGAATCCAATTAAAATTCTCAGACGAGGCTAAATACCTGGGTCTTGTCTTAGACAGAGAACTAAATTGGAAACGCAACGTACAGGAAAGAGTCAAAAAAGCTACTGTAGCTATCTTTTCTTGCAAAAAAGCTATTAGTAATAAATGGGCTTTACAACCCAAAATCATGCATTGGCTATACACATCGGTAACTAGACCGATTTTAACGTACGGTGTGGCAGTATGGTGGACTGCTTTAGAGAAAGGTATAAACAGGGATAAGCTAAATAAAGTCCAACGTTCAGCCTGCCTATGTATAAGCGGATCGCTTCGCACGATCCCATCTGCGGCACTGGACACCTTGCTCTACCTTACACCTCTTGACATATTTAGCAAACAAAAAGCTGCAAGCTCTGCTATTCGCCTCAATGCTTCGACGCAGTGGACTAACAACAACATTAGCCACTCCGTAATTCTAAGGTATTAAGAATCAATTCCAAAGCACACAGACTACACCATGTTAGGGAACTTCCAGATTTCTATACCTACCAGATCTTTTTGGGAGGATAGGACATTCTTGGAGGATGATTCAATCCATTTTTACACAGATGGGTCAAAAACAAAAGAAGGGGTTGGTGGAGGTGTGTATTTCGAACTACTGAAATAAAGTCTCTCATTCCGCCTTCCTAATCATTGAAGCGTGTTTCAGGCGGAACTTTTGGCTATAAAAGAAGTCTTGTCTTGGCTCAAAGAAAACGTGATATATACATCTGATATCCGTATTTTCTCTGATAGCCAGCCCGCTATCAAATCTCTGGACTCACAACATGTCAAGTCACAAAAAACATCTGGCCAACACGGGATTTAAAACGTTCAAGGTGCTTGCTCTCTCTAAGCGGATCGCATATAAGCTCGATAATAGGTGTCATAACCGGACACTGTCTAATAGGAAAGCACGCCACGAGACTAGGCGTATTCTCAAATGACTTTTGCAGAAGCTGTAAGGACGAGGAAGAGGAAGAAACGGTTCTTCGTTTTCTCTGCTGATGACCTGCTCTAGCTCGAAAACGCAAGAATTACCTAGGAGAAATCTTCTTTAACGATTTAAACGATCTAAATCATATCGGTGTTATTAGCCTCTCATGTTTCGTAATAAACTTAAGCTGGTTCCATTGAGCTTAGGAGGAAGCCTCAAGATTCATGTGGTATCACAATGGGCCATTTAACTGGCCTAAGTGTATCCGTTTCCATCTTGGACAGCCACTATAACCTAACCTAATATGCTGAAATCATGAAGTTATTTTGAAATTGAATTCAAATTAAGAAAAAGTCAAATTTAATTTCCGTTAAAAAACTTCGTCGGCTTGTGGGATATTGGAAACTAATTTTTGTGCTTGAAATTGTAGTTTCGGCGATAAGTTAATATGTTGATACTTACAACTTACTTATCGAATTAACTAGCACTTGGCGATTCAGTTGTATTTGAGGATCGCTAGTAACTGACTCACCAACATTTTCCGGGTTTGTCTGTTACTCGCCAGTTTTCCAAAGTAATACAATATTATTTCCTGTAAATCCAGTGTGAAAACACGCTTTTTGGAATGTTTTTGGTAATTTTGTTAAGAAGTAATATAAGCTTACCACATGCATACATACGTACGTACATTTACACTTATTTAGCATTTACAAATTCACCATTTATTGATATTTTGTATGTAACGGTTACATTACTATGTCAAAAAGTATATAATAGTGATTGTTTACATTTTTTTGTTAATTTAAACATCCATATAATGCATGATTCTTATATATATTTGTATTATGTTCTTCTTTCCTAAAATAGAAAGTATTTTTATTTATTAAAGAAGTTGGTAGAAGTTCGTTTTTTAAGTTCTTTGACTTTTCCCTTACAACACTTGAAAATCAGATATTTCACTTAACCTACGTTTTTTTAATAATTTTCAAAATGTTTCCTTAACTTTATCATTAATCATAATAAGCCATCATGCATTGACTTCAATTCATGTTATTATGAATTTTTCGCAGGTTAGGGAAAAGTTCAATTATAAACCACATATTTCCTCAAGTATTCATAAAAATAAATGGAAACGCGTAGGATTCAATCCTGAATTCATTATTATGTAGGTTTTTCTTTTTTAAGATTTGTCTGCAATACATACATACCAAAAATATTTGATTTGTTTTCATACTGATGTATATAGCGTTATATGCACAAACTTATACATATTTTTGGCAAAAGGCTTTTTCATTAAATAAGAACAAAATTCTCAATCAAGAGGTGGGTTGAGAAGGAGAAGGGAAGGTATACTCATATATGTTTAATTAATTCATTAATTCCAAAAGAATCAACGAGAAGAAACCGAGTTTTTGTTCTTAAATTGATGTGATGTGGTAGCTTTAGCTGTAATTACTCACACCTCAATTATTTATCTCTTATGTTTTTTCTTCATAGGCAAAGATACTCGTAAGATAAGCATAAGAAAAAGGGAACTTTTTCTGCTCCAAGAAATAATTATTTTGTATTCTTGGGGGTGGAAGTTGTCTTCTACAGGGATTACAACATGGATTTAGACAAAGACTGTTGAATTATAAGTCTGTGAAATTATTTTCATTTTTTCATGCATAGGTATACGTAACGTATACTTTTTTTGTGATTAGATACATTTCCTCAATTTTCATTTGAAGCTACAGGTTGAATTATAAAAATATTGATATGAATATCGATTGAGATCTTAATCGATTCATTAAGAAAAATTTATAAATTTATAGAGAAGAATGGATTCATTTTTTTAAATCTCAAATGCATTGTCTTGGCACGATTCAAAAACTTATCATGAAAACTGTTTTAAATGAATATTTTTACTCCGTATTTATGATAGATATTTTAAGGACTAGTCTTAAACAGAATTTCATGCATTCAGGAAAAGTCACTATTTGGGGATGGTTATGTCCTAGCGGAATTATTTTACCATATTTCTGCAAAGATGACCAATAGGGATCAGTTTAAGTGACAACAGAGAAGTGATAATAAAAATAAAAGTTCAGATTCGAAATCAGCACTGAAAATAAACAAATTCAAGATTTCTCAAAACTTTACATAAAGTAAAATAAAGAGTTTTAAAATTTCCAGAAAAAAGTAAGATACTAAAATGATTCATTTAAATGTATCTAAAAAACGAAGATTTGTTTTTTTTTTGTAAAATTGTCATAAAATTAAGAAGAAGAAGGAATATTATTTTGTCGAACAGTGTAATTTATATTTTTCCGTCTAACGTCGAATCTTCTCACAGTACTTCCTTGTTTTGGCTTGGATCGGGATATCCGTAGCCGTACCTTGGCTACAACGAGGTAGTGGTCCGAGTCAATATTGGCCTCTCGGAATATTCGGATATCCTAGATACTGGAGAAGTGTCGTGCGTCGATCGCAATGTGGTCAGTCTAGTTGACGGTTGATTGATCAGGAGATTTCCATGTCCCCTTGTGGATATTAAGATGCGTGCACTGCGTACTAGCTACCAGAACGGCTCGCCGCAGCGAAATCGACCAGCCTGAATCCGTTCCCGGAGGTATTGTCGTGCAGGCTGTATCTCCCGATTATGCCACTAAATATATCTTCTCTTCCTAGCTTGGCATTAAAATCTCCTAAGACAATTTTAATGTCAAGAGCTCGAAGAATATGTCTCTGGTGTCTTCATCTTTCTCTTCTGTTGGGGCATGCGCGCATATTAGGCTTATGTTGGCGAATTTAGCCTTGATACGGATTGTCGTGATGCGCTCGCTCACACTGTTGAAACTGAAGACTTTTTGACTGAGTCTAGTTCCAACAATAAATGCTGTTTTTGTTCTCGGTAGCAGTCGCCGTAGTATATATCGCAGTCTTTTAGTTTGCGTTTGCCCGGTCAATCCCATCGCACTTTTTGGATGGCAATAGTATCTGCCTTGCAGCAGTTAAGGGCTTCCTCTAATTGTTCGGCTGCACGTGGTCTGTTAACTGACCTAACATTCAACGTAAGTCGTACCTATCCGAAGTTCGTTGTCCTTATTTCTTTTACGTGGGTTGTCAACAGTGAATCCGTCCGTATCCGAGGCTTGTTGGAGCTTCGTAACAAAAGGTATTTTTTACGTGGCCAGGAAGTCAAACCGACGGCACAACCCCCAACCTGGAGGGCCAGATACTTAGTATAACTCCAAGGAAGGGGAGCCGGATAAATCCACTGTAGACGCCACCGTTGATTCCATCTCGAGAATTCGTCCGCTGCCGCTTGGATAAGGAGAGGTACCTTAGTGGAAACACCTCTCCCCCCTCTCTCGTTTGCTGCCCCCAACATTTGTCCACTGTGGTTGGAACCCAATCTCCAATAGAAGTACTAGGCACCCGATGTTCACCACGTGGAGGTAAGAGTAGGAGTTGATAGACAGAGTTGGGTTTTTAGAAAAACCTGTGGACGCCTGCGTCCTCTTGAATGCACATGTTTACCATGTGAATATCATCATATTATGTGAACGTCTGAAGCCATTCATCAACAACCTGATTGGTCCTTATCAGTGTGGCTTCAGACCAGGAAAGTACACTATCGATCAAATATTCACACTACGGCAGATCTTGGAAAAAACCCAGGAGCTTCAAATCGATACCCACCATCTCTGTATCGATTTTAAAGCTGCGTATGACAGCATCCATAATCAAAAGCTCTAAAGAGCAATGTGTAGTTTTGGCATCCCTGTCAAACTTATCCGTTTGTGCAGAATGACGATGGAGAATGCACGCTGCTCCATCAAGTTCGGAAAAGATCTTATCAATGCATTTGATGTCATAAAAGGTTTTAGACAAGACGATGCACTGTCATGCGACTTCTTCAACATCGTTTTGGAAAGAATTGTGCAAAACTCAACCGCCAACACTAGAGGCACAATTTTTTAAAGGTCCAATTCCTCGGACACGCAAATAATATTGACATAACTGGAAGATCAAAGCGTGATGTCAGTGGAGCGTTTTTGAGCTTTGCGACAGAAGCGAAGATATGCTGTCATCAAAAAAGGACACTAAACGACGACGTCTTGGACAAAACGTCACCATGGACAGCTATAACTTTGAGATAGTTAAGGACTTCGTCTACCTAGGCACCGCTATTAACACAGACAACGACACCAGCGCTGAAATCAGACGAAGAATAACTCTTGCAAATCGCAGCTTTTTTATACTTAGAAGGCAATTGAGAAGTAAAGTCCTCTCTCGAGCATCTAAAATCACCATCAAAGAAAGATGAGAGCGTCTTAGGATGCTTCGAGAGAAAAATTCTTCTGGTGATTTTTGGTCCCGTACGCATATATGGAGAATGGAGGAGAAGATATAACGACGAACTGTACGGGCTGTACAGCGACACTGACCTGGTTAGCAGAATTAAAGTCCAACGGCTTAGATGGCTAGGTCATGTAGAGTGGATGGACGTCAACGCTCCAGCCCGGAAGGTTTTGGAATCCAATGCCGAGGGATGGCGTAGAAGAGGAAGACCGCGACTCAGCGGGCGCACCCAGGTGGGAGAGGACCTCAACCAACTTGGCGTGAGAACTGGAGACAGATAGCTAGGGATCGAGCTGGCTGGAGACGCATGTTGGTTGAGGCCCAAGTGCGCCCCGGACTGTAGCGCCACCTTAAGTAAGTAAGTAAGTACATATATGTATATTCAAAAAACAATGTCAACTATGTTATTTAAGATGTATACCTAAATGAAAACAACCATATTTTTTAATAAATTAAATAAGTTTCAAGTCTTTGTTCTGAAGATATTTAAAAACATTTAATTTTTTTTAATAAAGTGCACAACTTGATCGCACAAACTTGCTCCCGTATCTTTAGAAACTTTGTTTACAAATACAGTATAAATTCGATTAACCGTGATAAAAATATTTAACCTAAAAACTAAAATATATAAAATCGGCACCCAAACAGTATATGATAAGGGAAGCTGGAAAGCTGCTACGCTTTTTGTAGAGGAATTGTCTGAATTCATTCAAGCTTCATTCAAACAATAAGCAAATTTACAATGCCGATAAAACCATCCTTTTTTGGAAATGGTATGCAACGACGAGCGTTCAATTCAAGGACTTAGAAATCAAAGGGCCGAATCACTATGCTAGTTTTTTTTATTAATGCGCCTGGAACTCATAAATGCAAATTAGGTTATTGGCAAAAGCGCTCGTCCAAGAGCTATTCAAAAAATGCTATAGAGCTTTCAGTTATTTACAAAGCCAACAAGCGGACTTGGGTAACCCAAAAATTGTTTCTTGATTGGTTTAATAAAAGTGTAGTCCCAAAAGTAAAAGAGCACCGGGGAAAAAAAAATCTTGACAAGAACTCCAAAGTTTTATTGCTCTTGGATAACTGTCCAGCCCACCCAGACGTTAATGATTTTAAAGTAGCAGAGCGCTTTAGGGGGTGTTTCTAAGTCCAGGAATTTCGTTACCACCGATGTTCTGAAAAATGTTCACTCTGTCCAGAAAATGAGGAAGAAGGTAAGTTTTATGGAAATCAAAGATTTTTAGGTTTTACATCATCGACATTTTTAAACTTCCTCAAAACAAGATTTCATTGAAGAGATTTCAACATTTATGGAAGTCGCAGAGGATTTTTATGTCAATGCAAAAAAAGAAATTGGGTAGACATAGATATGATTGTTTCACCATTTGCTGTTTTATCAGAGAAAAAAAAATAATGGAAATGATAAATAACCCTCTTGACAACGAGCCGGAAGTCCTTTCTGATGATCCGATGATGTAGAAATTTCAAAAATTCCTTTGGTTGATGCGATTAAGGCAAGCTCTACGCTTTTGAGTTTTTAGAAGAATCGAATCGAAACAACAATACAAGAATTTTTTAACTTTTTTAAAAAAAATTTTCTTGAAGTTCCTAATATTCAATCTTGTGATTTTGTAATGTATGCACAAATAAAAATATGTACCGAATGAATTGTAAGTTTTATGAATTAATTGTATGTCTGTTTTCGTTTTTTTTTAATAAAAATAAAAAATATAAATATCAATTTCTGTTTTATTTTATTTAATAAAAAAAAATTCTATTATCCGGGATTTTCGATTATCAGTGTTGGGCTCGGTCCCGACTATCCTGGAGAATCGAGTACTGGACAACTTATATTTGAAATTCTTCACTTTTCAAAATTCACCAAAACTATGGTTCAATTCAAAAATTTTCAAGAAAAACCTTGATTTTATATTTTTTTTTCGAAAATCGTTAATTTCAGTTTTTTAAATTTGTTTTTAATTTCAGACTAAAAATAATTTATTAGTTTTACCATGCAGTTTTTTAGAACATGTTTATATTAATTTTTCACTTAATTTTCGTTACAAAATATTGACCTGCTCTGTTTGAGATATTGAATTTAAAAAAAAATATGTTGAATATTGTTATCATCGAATATTACTAAGATAGTAAAAAGTTATTGAAATCATTTTATTAGTTCTTGAGAAAACTTAATAAAACCAATTAGGGAAAAAAGAAAATCAATCGATTCGTTTTTGAAAAAAATACAATTTTCGATTTTTGAACAACAAATACTGTTATTTACACAAATATGTATTTCAATATAATGAAATTAACAAATCAAACTTTCATTTTTCAATTGATAATAGCTTTTTTGTTAACTGCAATTATTTGTGTACATGATTTGGATATTTTAAGTTATGATCCGATATGAAAGAGATACCAGATATTTTCTAAAACTGCTGTAGTGATTGGTTATTGTTGAACATCATGTATTAACAATGTTAAGCTTGAAATAGTGAAAGGATTACACTAGGAAATCACTATAAAATAAAACACTGCTGCTCTCAAAAAAATATTTTAAAAACTCATCAAATCCTATAGTACAAGTATTATTTTTACAGTTTTCGAGTTTATATCAAGAACAACATGAGTATAATTGTCTACCCTTCTCTTGAGATGTCTAAGACACTTCATGTTTTTCTTGTATAGTGAACAAGTATATATATATAAGTAGGAGTACCTATAATACAAGACAAGTGTAATATGGCAGAGACAAGATCTTAACTATATTTCTTATCCACCTTGCTCCCACAACAAAATCCGGGGGGAATATATCAACAGAAATATAAATCTAAGTCGATAACACGAGTAGAAAGCAGTTAAAAGGAAAAAAGGATGGATAGGGGATATAGGGCTCTATGTGATTTGAACGTTTATTGAGGTATGGTGTCCGCACATATATCTTAGACATCGATGGGGATAAAAGTTATATTTCCGTTCTTATTCCCAAAATGGATTTTTTGTTGTTGTTTTTATTTTGTTATTCCCAAGGATAGTGTCTTAAATTTTTGTACCGTCTCATACCAAATACATACATATACATAAAGAATACATAGAGCTTTCTAATGCTTGTTCAGCTCAATTCCTTGATATTCCCTCAACTAAAGTGATAAAGCACACATTCACATGGCAGTTTATCTAAGCTAGTTATCTCTCTATAGCCCAGTAAAAAGTTTACAAACATAAATAGCCACATATATTATATATATGTACCTACACGTTACAAAGTACTATAACCTTACTCATGCCATGTATTGTACATAAATATTTCACTCAAATTCGGAAGGATAAGATGAACTCGTAAATCATATCTCAACTCCCATTTTAAGGATATATGAGTATATATGATTCATTCTCGGGGAATGAACGTTAAATTTTTGGGGAAAGGTTTGACAATCGTTAAGATAATTCGTGGGGTTATTCGGCAAGTCAATAGTAAAATGTAGTATAAAAGCGATGCTATACTATAACTTAAAATAGATAGACACGTGTTAAGGATTAATATCCTTCATATTATACAAAGTCGTCAGTAGTTAGCGTTATAAGTTTAAACAAAAAGGCCCTAAGTGGTGATTTGTGGGTTAAAGTTATTCTATTAAGAATTTTGAATGTATAAGATTTCAAAACAAACATGTGTAGTATTTTGAAAGAAATAATTTTCAACACTGTCTCCTTGAAGATTTATTGTCATAATTTATTTTAAATAAATTCTTTTATGTAAATAGGGTAAGCCATTTAAGTTATTTCTATTTGTGATTGAAGAATTGACTTCGAATCTCCGACTGTTTCTTTTTCTTATATTGATGATCTTCTTATGAAATGATCTTTTGTCTAATACTGTCTTCTTATCCACTACATTTTTTTGCTGACGATAATACTCTGGGTTTTATTATTGTTTTTTATATTCACTTTGCATTTGCACTTTCACAATTAAATTTTTCAAAAACTTAATGCTGTTTACTCTAAATTATCCATAATCCAGACTAAAAATGACATAACGATGGTAGAAAGGGTGAAAAAAGTGGGTCCCATTGATTTAGTTCGTCGGTCTATCTGTGTTCACCTCTCCAAGCCAAACTGTTTTGTCGATTGACTTCAAACTTGGAAATAAAGGTTTTAAGCAAGTTCACGTTAGGTGATTAGTCATGTTTGTAAAGATCAATATAACAGTAAGGTTTTTCGAAAATTTGATTTTTTTCAAAACTGAACTGATAGATTTTTATTAAAACCCACATAGAAGCGTTTTTTTTTTAAATGTTCTCACAAACTCATGAATCGATTTCAATATGCAAAAAATCACTTTGTCAAAATAATATTTGATGATAAAAAATATCAACATTGTTGTTTAAGACTTTAAAAAGATATTACATTTTCTTTTTTAAAACTCGGTGTCTTAAAAGCAGGTCGATATTTAAAAATTCAATTGATGCAAATTCATTAAAAAAAAACGTTTTAACGATTTTCAAAAAATAGTCTGAAAAATTATGATTTTTTTGAGAAATTAATTAATATATATATTTTTGAACACGAACTTATTTTAAAGTTATATTTTTAAATCTTATATTATTTGTACTAAATTTTTAAACAGACTCTTTGGATACAGGAGCAAGTTCATGTGATCCAGTTCTGAATATTATTTGATAGTTCAAAAATAGTCTTCGATAGTCTACATAATAATTAAGCTCTACTTCGCCCAAAACTCCAAGAAAATTATTTTTGTACAAGTGTCTGAGAAGAGAGAAGTCTGAGAATATCTCGAGCATCTCTGCATTTCGGCCCTTTTTTTGCAGTCTTTTTTTTAATCAGTGCTTTAGCTCGATAGAAATTCTTCTCCTTAAAGAATACAACCGGTCTTTTAAGAATGGATACCAGTTAACCTTTGAAAACCATTTAGACGTACTGTTAAGAACAGGTATTACTTTCAAGTTGCACTACACAAATGCAAACAACTTTTTTCAGCTCAATGTGATCAACTCATTACAATGATATTCAAAACTAATATGTTTCAGTACCTAAACCCCTTTTGTTTTTGAAAACGAATACAATTTTGTTGAAAATACAGAATACCGAGGGTTCACTTTGGTATTTTAAGTCAGAAATTGGGTTGAAAAATGAAAAGTCGCAAAATGTTTCAAATATTAAAGAAGTTCAAAAAATTCTTTAGTTAGAGCCATTTAAGAAAAGAGGAAAATGTTAGAATTATCATTTTGCAAAAGCAGTACGCGATATTTTCATTAAAAATGTATTAAAATGTGTGTTTTGTAATTAACTTTACGCTCAAAAAAAATGAATGACCCTGTATTACTAAAAACACATTCTTTGGAAAAGAAAAACGACATGAGATAAAAAAAAAACAAATGACGTTGTTAGAAAAACTGGCTCGTACGAAATATTCTACCAAAATATGAAAACCCTACAAAAATTATTTCTATACCTCATAGCTACGAACTTCAAGTTTTAAATTTGCCACAATGAAAATTTATACCAATTTAGCATCTTTTCATTATTATTTTTTTTAAATTATTTTCAGAATCTTATAGTAGAAATTTAACCAAATTTATGGTCAAGTCGTACTCACTTTTTGATTTGAATTTTGCCAGTTAGATAATTCATGTTTTAGACTTCTTGGAATGTGCTTATTTTTTTTGTCTGGTTTTCTAATTAAGTTCAATAGTAAAGGTTTTTCATCTTAAAACATCCTTTTGATATAAATCTGAAAATAACAAATACATATATATAAACTATGTGTAACATAACTATAATTTTATAAATTATTACTGGAGAATTTAAATTCTTAATAAAAAAGATATTTAAACAAAAATATCTCAAAACAAAAATTTAAAAAAAAGAAGATTGTAAAGATACCTGCTCTCTATACGGATATCTTGAAAACAAAAATGTAGAAAGGTTTACAGTCTAGGTATACGAGTAAGGACAGTACCTATATGTATTATTTAAAATCTCCCTGAGTAATAATATTTCTATCTGCTTATCCCATAAATATGAATCTAGGGCACTCTTGTTGGAATAAAATGCAAATTTTGTAAATCATCTACAGCATCCGTAATGCGAGTTGGCAATTTATAAAAATAACGGTTACACACACAGCTCCATATTCAGCTCCAACTTCATGCTCCAGTCCAAAACCAAGGACTAGCTTGCCTGCAGATATTGCTACTATTGGGCTAGCTAAAGTTTTCATAGCCCAACCAAGCGCACCCAAGCAACATAATTCTATCCCAGTGGGGTTTACTCCTATACATACATATATCCGAACGAAACCCTCCACCTTTTATTCGAATACCTAGTAGTCGTACATATATATTACGATTTTCTTGCATTCGATAATGGCACAGATTTCGATGACTGATTAATAGATTACCATGTTTGGACGACCCATAGAAAGTAACGAAGGTCGATTTTGAAAATATCACAGTAGAATTCCTTGTAGAAAATCCCTGCCCATAATAGGTTAGGTATACCGAGAGTGTATCCTTGCTAAAAGCAATTTCTCATTCAAGGGGTTTAAGTATTGAGGAGGCCGGGCCATGGGAAGAAAGAGTTTTTTTTTTTGTTTATGTGTGTGTCTATGTGAGTTCGACTGTGTGTTTGCAACATTTCTATCCTATAGAGTACTACACCATAGTTCGTTTTGATTATAACCGATGTGTGCTGCCGGAATAGGATATATTGACAAGGATACCAACATTTTATTACCGAAAATGGATTCGCATTTAAGGGGTTTTTGAATAAAATATAGTTTTCGAGTAGAATTGGGGTTTTGTGAAACATTTGTGTAAAGTAATTGAAAGCCATTTGAGATTAAAAAAAAGAAGAAAGAATAAAATGCATGAATCAATGAATGAATGAAAATATTTGAATAAAATAAATGGCATACATTTTAAATTCGATAAAATCTAAAATGTTTTGATTCTTCTTTTTGTTTGTATAAGAATTATGGTTTCTATTCTAGTAGGGAATATTGAAAAATTGATTTTGGTTGAGTCAGAATTTTGAAATCATGATCTGTTCAAATAAAAAACAAAAAATAAACACTATTATTGGTAAATGGAATCTTCTTTTTCACAAATAGACTTCACATGCAGTGAATTTCTAAAAAACGATTATTTATTTAAAAAACAAACAGAGTTTTGGTTTTGTTTTTGTAATAAGTAAATAAATAACTTTATTGAGCTTATAAATTCAAGCACACATTGGTTTAGTTTTAATTTCTTTTGTTTTAGAATTTTGGATCAAAGCAAAATGTTATTTACTTTTACCCTGAAAATAATTCAATCGAATTGTTCTTTGTTGATCAAATTTTAGTTTTCGTTTTTTTTTTCAAAGTATCAAGCAAACAAAGTTTAAAGGTTCAAAAGATCGTACATCATAAACAAGATTTGTAATTGTAAAAAATAAGGCAAATATTCCAAGGGGGACGTTTTTTAGCAGATATGATAATTTTCAATTATAACAGCAGGAAGTTTATTTATTAAGAAATGTGACAAAGTGAGAAAAGCTGTCAAACAGAAAATTGATATTACCAAATTTGGAAGTCATGAAATCAGTATTCAGCACTATTTTAAAACTGAAATTTAAAAATTAGGTAAATAATGTACATAAAACTGCTAAGAAACAAAAAGAAATTACAAACTAGATTACAATTTTTAATATGATCATTTTAGACAGATACGTTTACGCATCATTTAAATGTACCGATAAAGAAATCAAGAAATACAAATTTTAGCCATCCTTGGTACACGAAAGAATTGCGTTTACTGCGTAAAAAAAGAAATAAGGCATGGAAAACGTATCTCAAAACTCTGTCTCCAGTCAACTTCTCTTTTTATGTTGAACTCTTTAACCAATTTAAATCTCTTTCTAATTTTTTATATGCTTGTTATGTTACTGATATGGGCACCTCTTTGAAAGAGAATCCTAAAAAATTTTGGAATTTTGTAAACTCAAAGAAAAAATCAGATGGCTTTCCAGTTAATACAAGAACCTTTCGTTAGATAAAACTTTTGATATCTGTAACGCTTTCGCAACGAATTTCAGTGAGTCATTTGTTAATAGCCCTCAAGAAGTTGATGAAGTATATTTTCTTAATCTTCACATTTTTTCGCAAACTAGCTGTAGTCACATACCTGTGTTACAGAGTACGGTTCTTGATCTTTTATCTGTGTTGAATGATGACAGCTCAGCCGGTCCTGATGGTATTCTTCCGATAGTACTAAAAAAGTGTAGTAATGCTTTAGTTCAACCCCTTACGTTTTTATTCAAACTTTCTCTAAAAATATGGAAGAAGTCATTTCTAACATCAATTTTCAAGAAAGGTAACAAGTCGGATATAAGCAACTACAGGCCCATTGCAAAGCTTTCTTGCATTCCTAAAGTATTTGAACACGTATTTGCACGTTGCAGTAAGTCGTTCGGCTTCAATTCTTTCAACAGCAGTATTTTGAAAGGCATCACAACTACATACTTCCTCAACATTTTTCCACGTTGTTGAGTAACGGAGGCCCAATTGCTGTGAACAAGTGTTGCCAAAAAGATAATAGCTGAAAATTCAATCATTTAATGGTTTTTGGGAGTTAAAACCTCATAACTAACATTAACTTCCGACCTTAAAATAGTCCTCAAACACTTATATCCGACGAAATTATTGACTCATAAATCAATGACAGATTTAAAGCATGGAGTTTGGTAAAATTTGAAATTCCATTTTTCGTGATTTAATTTCAAAATAAACATGTGTCGGAAACAATGCCATTCAAAATATATACAATACCATTCAAAAGTACAGAAATAATAACATTTATTTTTTGACTTTTTTGACTGTATTCTTTTTAGAATTCTGTTTGACATCGCTGAGGCTTCAAACTGAGGTAGGTTCAATAGAAATCCAATTTGAATAGCTTACATTTTCCACAAATCAAGTGCCTATTAATAATTTTGTGGGAAACCGATATTGTTAGAACTTTTGTTTTGATTAAGAAAAAAGAAAAAAACGTGCTCAAACTAAAAAAAAAAACAATTTTTAATTTGAATTGTTTTGGTATTTGATTTCTAAATCATCATCTATCCATTTTTTTTTTTTAGATAAAGTTGCATCATCGCAACTTGACAATAAGACTAAATTTTCTCAGCACTGCTTCCTTTAGAAATAAACTTTTCAAAACTTGTTTTTGAAAAGGTGTCCGTACTTAGATATATTCCATACACCCGATCAATTCTAAGGAACCTTAACTTTCTATTCAACTTCGAATTCAAAGCATTTGCAATGAAACAAAACGTTGCTATAAAATAATTTTTCAAATCAACTCACAATTGCTACACAAAATAGTTAAATCTATTTTCGTTCAATTCGTTTTGTTTCTCTTTTTGATTTTTCCATAAAAGCGCATTGTGAATATGCTACACAAGCTTTTGTATTTACTACCAAATTCGTATCGGCTTCAAATCTGCTATTATCACAAGTGATGGACAATCTTATTCATCCAAACAAGCAAATGACAGATAATAGCATTATAGGAATAGAGACAGTACTAATCTGGATCAGATGCCAGTCCCAAATGAAAGAGGTATTTTCAAATTGTAGCCCATTGAACTCGTTTGTTGTAGCTCCTTTTGGTACATCAAAAAGGTATAGTCACAGTGCTGAGATAAAAATTACATGATGCTGTAATATAATGTTGAAAACATTTGCCGATTGTATTTCATGGTTTTTAAGAATTTTTACATTTTGATTATTAAATAATTTAATATATTCTCTTTCACTCGGGTAATAGGGTTAAGAAAACAATTTGTTCAACAGGCATAAACAAGACTATCATTCAGTTTTCGAAATATATTATTAGAAAAATATTTTGAGAAATGGTAATTTTTTCAATGTGAGCTGAAAGTAGAAATGCCTGCATGTGTCCGTACCATAATTTTATGGTTCATATTACTTTTTTATTTTAGTTAAAAGAAGATCTATTTCCCAGAAGTTCTGCCTGGAACACTCAAAGGATTGTATACACGAAAGGAGTGACACAAATTTAATCCATCGGAAAAAATGTCTTGAACTATTTGGATGGTTTAAAGCTTGCAATTTTCAGAATAAGAAGCGTTCAATATCAAACTAACTTTATTTTACCGAAAACCACTCGAGCAATATTTAAATAAAAAACATATACTTTCTTTGACTGTATAAATAAACTGCTAATCAAACATATTCAAAGTTAAGAATAAAAAGTTGCTTTTTTACTAAGAATATTTAAAGCCTTAAATTTATTAAAACACATTTATCAGCGTTTTAAATTTGGTTTATGGACTTTTAAGTCTTTCCTTTTTTTAAAAAATACATTAACTTAAATAAATGTATTTATTTATTTAAAAGCAATTCAAAAATTTAAACATTTTTCAATACAAATGGTTGCCAGAGATCTAACAAAAGCAATCTACTCTATTCACGCTTTTTTTTAATAATGAGTGATATTTCGGTTGAATAATTAACAAATGATGTGACCTTGATAATAATAACAATAATTTTAAATGCTTAACCAATTATAAAAGCATGTAAGCTTAAATATATCGACTTAATGATCTGCCAAGTAATGCATCACGGGGGAATATGTAACAAATTATGTAGAAAAATTAAAATTAAATATTTCATCCAGAATCAGCAATAATTTTTCAATGGTTAACCATGACTTATTAATAATCGAGGTCGATCTCTTGGGACCAAATCAATAATAACCTCTTCTGAAGGTTTTTATTCACACTCAAGGGTATTTTAATACTCATATTACGGCAAAGCTTTAGAAAAAGGAAAAAGGGTTTGAAAGAAGTCCGTGACTGTAGGTTTTAAATTTCTGAATATTGCAATAACTAGAAAAAATAGAGTGTGGTAGCGCATTCTACATTCGCAAAGTACGGCAAAAGAATGAATCTTTTTAATTGAAAGTAAGACTAAAATTAGTCTAGATGTGCAATCCTTACAATAGAATTGTTAAAGAGGAGAAATTAATTTGAATATTTTGCTAGAGCACAATTAAGTGACGTTATAATGATTCAACTATAATACATCACCAATCAATTGAAATAAACTTTCGATCAATATCGTCCAAGTGACTTAATTAGTTTCCTTAGACGTAAATAGCTTTGTCAAGGACACTCCCTTTATGAGTATTTTTTACAAGAAAGCCTCTATAATTTTGTGCTGTTTTTGTTGATTTGAAAGTGTAAGCTTTTAGCACATAGCATAAAGTAATTTTTGTCCTTGATTAGTAAGGGTGGTACTTGCATCAAGGAGATTGAACAACTATCAGTCATAGGTATGTGCATCACACATCGCCAAAAATGCTGCTAAGTGTTTAGGTTTTTTCCAAAATGCAAGACTTTTTACCCCTTCTGATCCGACTATAATTTACAAAGCTTTTATTTGCCAAAAACTTGACTATAACTCTCATATTTGGGCTGGTGCTACAATAACGTACTTGAGTCTTCTGGATCGAATTGAAAAAAAAAGCTCTAAAAATTATTAGAGATCGTTCTGTAACCGAGACATTTGTTTCTCTTGAACACCGCCGCAAGGTCTCATGCCTGTCATTGTTCAATCGTTACTTTTATAAGCAATGCTCTATTGAAAAAGCCAGTTGCATTTCTCCCCTTAAACAATTCAACCGTAATACCCGTACTGCTAGGAATGCCCATCAGTTTACCCTAGAGCCCATTTTCGGACGTACTGTTAAGTACAAAGATTTTTTCTTAAGCCGCACTACACGAATGTGGGATGCTTCACTAGACTCAATATTTCGCACTCATAACAATGTGTTTAATCATTATAAGGGTATTCATAACCCCTTTATTGCGCGCATAATATACAAAAAATTAAAACTTACCTCTGACCCTGGTAAGTACACTATTAGTGTTCTATCTCCTCTAGGCACATCTGACCATTGTGTCATATCAGAAAATTTCTCGTGTAACAACTCTCCAGTTAAAGAAAGAGCTCCTATGAGAACCGTTTGGCAATACGAGAAAGCCAACTGGGACGGTCTCAACAATTACTTCAGGATCCTTAACTGGTCACTATACTTCCTCGATAGTGACATTGACGCCAGCGCTGATATGATCACAAGTTTGATTCTCCTGGGAATGAGAACTTTTATCCCGAATAGGGTTAAAAGAATCAGACCTAAAGAGGTTATTAGGGTTAAGAAGGTAAGTTTCCGTTGTTTTTAAGGCAATCCAACTGAGGAAAACCGGAATAAGTTCAAGCAAGCCAGGAAGGCCTGCAACGCCCATATTCGACGGACCAAATTTTTATATGACCAACAATTACGGCAAAAAATACTGCAATGTCCCAAAGGCAGTAAAAATGTTTGGTCATTTGTAAAAAATATGAGGAATTCTTCCTCTTCCTCGGTTCCTACGCTCGTTGTGAATGACACTCCATTTGTTAGCTCTTAAGAGAAAGCAAAATTTGCTAGGTAGTTCGCCGCCAATTCAACTCTGCCAGTGAGTGTTATGACTCTATGGGGCAAATCTTTTTTCGCACTCGTACTGTAGCGAGGGTCCTAAAAGATCTTAACATACACAAATCTGCGGGTCCGGATGGTATCCCCGCTATTGTTCTGAAGAGGTGTTCTTCACCGCTGGCAAAACCACTGCGTAAGCTTTTTCATCTGTCCTACTCCTCAGGTCTCATTCCGAGCGGATGGAAAACCACATTTGTCCAGCCTATTCCCAAAAAAGGCGAATCTTCCTCACCGTCTAGTTATCGACCGATTGCACTTACGTCCCTTCTTTCCAAGGTCATGGAAACGCTGATTAATTATCAGCTCAAGAAATGTCTTGAAGAACGGAAGCTTCTTAATGACCGACGATACGGCTTTCGTAGCAATAGGTCCACTGGTGATCTCATGGTTCATCTCACCGAGTGGAACAAATCTTGGTTTTCATGAATCCCTCCTTCATTGGATTAGTAATTACCTTTCGAATCGTTCAATACAAGTTAAATTAAATGGATTCAAGTCTGAAAACCACAAAATAAATGCTGGTGTGCCCCACTGCTCTGTTCTATCTCCAACACTCTTTCTCATTTTTATTAATGATCTCCTGTCCGCAACAACTAATCCAATACATTGTTTCGCTGACGATAGTACTCTTAGCTTTTCATATTCGTTTTTAGATTTACACCCCTCTTCTTCGGATGTGGAACTGCAACGACAAATTATGATAAGCTCATTAAATTCCGACCTAAACAGCATTGTACAATGGGGAATAAGAAACCGCGTTTAATTTAATGCTTCGAAAACGCAATGCTGTCTTGTATCGTTAAAGCGAAATATACCCCCCTGCCATTATCCATAAATGGCACTTGCATCGACGAAAATGAACATCTGGATATTCTTGGTATGTATATCACCAACCACCTTTTGTGGAACGATCACATACGCGATGTCGCCAAAAATGCCGCAAGATGTTTGGGTTTTCTAAGGCGATGCAAGAAGTTTTTATCCCCCTCTGATCTGGCTGTTATTTACAAGACTTATATACGTCCTAAGCTTGAGTATAACTCCCATATCTGGGCCGGTGCTTCTACAACTTACTTAGGCCTCTTGGATAGTATTGAACGTAGAGCATTTAGATTGATTGGTGATATTACCATCATAAGATCATTTACGTCACTTGAATATCTTCGAAATGTTTCTTGTCTCACGCTTTTTTACCGTTATTTTAATGGTTTATGCTCTAGAGAAATACCCAGTTGCATTCCTCTCCTTAAACAGTTCAACCGTAATACTCGCGCTTCTAGGAATGCTCATTAATATACCCTCGAGCCCATCTTCGGTCGTACTCTCAAGTACAGAGATTCGTTCTTTAGCCGTACTATGCGAATGTGGAATGCCTTGCCACACTCTGTCTTTCCCAGCTATTGCAATATTCAGGAATTCAAAACCAATGTGCACCGACATCTCCTTTCAACCCCTCTCTATCCCTTTCCTAGTGCTCACACTGTGTCTACATAATAAGGGTAATATATCCCCTTGAGTGTGCGCTTATTATAAAAAAAAAATTAAATCCAGGTTGAATATTTCAAAAATGATATTTCGCAACTTTCAATATCTACTTTTCTATCTCAGTTTTCCAATATTTGTAATAACGCCGCTAGATAGATTGATATTTATTTTAATAAGGACTTGAAACTGTTTATTAAGAGTGATCCTTGACACTCAATAAATAAATCATTTATATTTATATAGTCATGATGTAAAATGTAAAGTACATTCTTAAAATATGAACTTTCGATACAGGTAAACTCAAACATGCCTACGAACATGTTTATTACAAAATGTAATTTCATAAAATTTTGATAGGTTTACTCTGTGTTTCATATTTATATTCATATGTACGAGTATATTATAGATTAAAATGAATAGACCATAAATAGTTAAATCAATTTTGCTTTGTATACAGTACATTCAACTACGTACTTTTATGTATACTCGTACATAATGTACATAAATAAAATGAAGGTCATGTTTTGTATTTTTCGCTTCAGGTAATTTTAATAATTATAATTGCAAGTAAAATAAATTGAACTTTTATGAAGTTGATATTGCTTAAAGTTCAAACAACAAGGTAAAAATATATTAATACCTGAGAACAAGTCGATATTTAACGATTATTGGTATTTTGACACTTTCATGGTTGTGGAATTTTCGATTGCCTTAACCTTTAGCTTTTATAAGTATTCTTATGTACAAATGTATGTAGATTTATATAAATAAAATATGTCAGAATAGTTTTGTTGATAGCAAAATATTAAAAATAAAAAAGAGGCTGGGATGCGACCCCCACTGATAACTTCCAATCCCGTCTGTCAATTTCTTTCTTAAAAGTTTGTCTATATGTATCAATTTTTACCAAATTTGCGTACCATTTTTTGTAGTATATAAATTTTGTTTAAAGTTTTTATTTTTTGTAAAAAAAAAACTGACAATTCTATTTTTCTCAAAATTTTTCCTAATGTTGAAAACAATATTTCTTGTAAGTAAAAAGTAGTAAGAAGCTATTATCTCAAATTTTTGAAAAGCTATTTGAGTCGAAAATCAGTTCTTAACAACTTTTGTTAAATTTCGGTATTTAATTTTTTGTAAAAAAACTGTCAATTCGATTTTTTCAAAATTTGACTGAATTTATTGAGAGATAAAAATAGTTTTAAGACAATATCTCAAAGTTTTGAGAAGAAATTTGAGTCAAAATTCGGTTTTTACCAGCTTTGAGTAATTTTTTTTTTTAGGTTTTTATTTTTTATAAAAAAACTGTCAATTCGATTTTTCTCAAAATTTTATCAGATGTCAAAAACATTATTCTTCGTTGCATAAAATTGTTTTGGAGATGAAATCATATTTTATTCGTAACATTGTTTTTGATTTATAAAAAAAAAAACGTTGAATAGATTTTTTTTCAAAAAATATACTTCTTTGATATCACGTTACAATGTATTATATAAAATTTAATTTAAGTCTCTAGCGTCATTGGTTCATGAGATATTTAGGGTTAACCAACATTTTCACCATTTTTGTAAACTGCTATGGTAAAAAAAACACCAACGCAATTTTCTTGAGAGCGCTTTCTGTTTCTTTCTGCCTTATTATCTGTATACCTAATTTATTTGAAGTCAATATCTCTTCTGGTTCTTGAGCTATGGACGACGAAAAAAGGTCGCGAAAGTACGGACGTATGAACGTACGTACACACGCATAGCCATCCTTCTAAAAATCTTTTATTTCGACTGTAGGGATCTTGAAACGTCGAGAAATGTCAAAATTTTCAATTTGATAAATCGGACCCATTATAATAACTTAATATGGGAAGTTAATAAGATATCAGAAAGTTCCTTTCTCTTAAATAAATACACGATATCTTTTTTGATAAATACAAATCAAAACCTTTAAAACAACAGAAAATAGTTTTTTGAAGTCTGGAATATTGAAATGACAATGAAAAACAAATTGTGTTAAGCACATTCCATATTCGTCTAGTATGGCTAAACGAACAAATCTATTTATTTGAAGGTTTGAAAGTGAAGTTTTCTTATAGAGGTTGGAGTATTAGTATATTAAATTACTTTTCTTAAACCATCTTAATTTGTGTACAAGAATATTTTGAAGAAATATATACAAATATTTTTCGAAATCTAATACAAACATTCTTTACTTATCACAATGAGGACGAATAATAAAATAAAACAAGAAACTATTTGCATCACAGTCATGTTTTATGTTAGAAATTTTCGTTACAAACTTTTGATAATATTTTCAAAAGCAAGTTGAATCCACATGTTCAATTCATTCACAAAAGTTTTTCTATAGTGGAATTCAAAATAAATTTTAAATAACTCTTCAAAAAGTTCACAATGCTTTGATTTTAAAATGTGCAACAAAGCAAAATAATTTTTAGAACTCCTAAATTTCTTGTCACACATTGAAATTTAAGGAATCATATCAAAGAATAAAAACTAAATGTAAAAATATGTAAAATAAACTTTATTTTTAGAACAAAATAATTGAAACACTCATTTATATGTGTCATTGTGACATTTCATTGTATGGTTTTTATAAAATGATTTCAATTTCTTAAAATAAGTTTATTAAGTTTCTTCTTCTATCGAAGTTTAATATGATAACAAAAGACTCATTTAAATAATTATATTTACAGGTCCAAACTCAATAGAAAAAATGTTCATTATGACGTATGTAGTTAAAATGTTTATGTTGATTTCTTCCTTAATGAGGATTTGTTTTTCAATTAAACTAACATTTTATTAAAAAAAATTTATGCAAAATTCATATTTTTATGTTCATTAAAACGTTAACATCTCTGATTTCTGGAGAATTGTTTGTTTGGTTTTGTTTTAATGTTGTTTTTCTTTTTTAATAAACACAGAGCATAAAATGTGTTACCAATTCATTTGAATATTATTTTCTTAATTTGTATGCAAGAAAAATAAAAACAATTTTGAGTTCTTTACAAACTTTCTTATAAATTGAATAGGAAATTTCCTGGAAATATTGTGAACAAAAATACGGCCTTAGTTTTAGAAGCACAGTTTATCGCAAACCTTATAAATGTTACATTACTTTACAGTAACGTACTTATATGGAAAAGTGAAACTAGAAATATACTAAGTTAGTATATTTTTATTTTTCGAATTTTATTTTAGACTTACAGTTGGATCTTGTAGTGATGACAAAAGCAACGCCTTTGAAGTGGGTTTCATTATGATTTCTCATTTCCGGAAAACATTTGCTTTGGATTCTCTCTGTCTCGGAAATTTTACCACCACATAATGAATGAAAAGTGGTCAACTTCTGCTACTACTTCCATTTTCCGTAAAAAGAGGTGCTAACATGTTTTACAACAAAGATTAATTGAAGCATATAGACTATTTCTCATATTCATAATGTTAATACCTTGAAATTATTAAAATTTAAAAAGATTTATCTAAAAGATTTGAAAAAAACTTGATAGACGAGATTACGAAACGTCTATTATCGGTTTTACTTAACAGACAAATTTTGTATCAGGAATTATTAGTACAAAAAACTAAAGAGAGATCTTGATAAAATGATTTCCAACTTCATTATGGAATTTAAAAATATATACTTAAAAATATATAATAAGATTTTTAGACGTTAAAAAAGTTTTATTACTAAAACTTTAAATTTTAAAACACTTTTTTTTAAATTGATATAGTTTTTTATTTTAATCTTTTTTGACTAAAAAAAACAGAGGGTTAATGGTTAAAAAATAAAGGAAATTAAAAAGTATGTATACGCTATAGCGCACTATTTGTGCATAGCATGCCAGATGTCTTGAGTTTAATACCTGCCTGTGCCATCTATAGTGTTTATTTAACGGAAATTGATAAAACCTCCGAGAGGATAGATTTGGTGAAAACTGTAGAGCCCCTTAATCGCTGACAACAGCACTCGCACACAGGAATGGTTGAGACTTGCAAATCGCTAGACGCTAGTTTTCAAAAAACTGTTGTGCCACCTAGTTTATGTTATCGGTCCTATTTATTGACTTGAAAATGTTGACATTTTCGATGTTTCAAGGTCTTAAGAATCTAAACCAAAGATTTTTAGAGAACCGTCTGTGTGTACGTGTTAACGTACGTTCGTTCTTTTGGTATTACATTTTCCGTCGTCTATATTTCAAGGACCAGTAAAGATATCAACTTGAAAAAAGAGGATGGGATGCGACCCACACTGATAACTTCCCATCCCGTCTGTCGATTTGTCTTGCTTAAAAGTTTGTCTATGTGTACTCGTATCAATTTTTACCAAATTTTCGTACTATTTTTTGTTGAAATTTTTGTACTGAATATCGAAAAAAATATTTTCTGTGAAATAAAATAAGTTTGAAGCCAATATTTTTAATTTTTGAAAAGCTATTTGAGTCGAAAGTAAATTTTTACCAAGTTTTAGTATTGTTTTTTTAGAGTTTTATTTTTTGTAAAAAACTTTCAATGCAATTTTTTTTCTAAATTTTATCGAATGTTGAAAACAATATTTATTATAAGATAAAATTAGTTTGAAGCCAATACCAGTATTTTTAGAAAAAATCCATTCAATGGTTCTTCTTATAAATCGAATAACCTAGAGGTGACAATTTTTTTTTTCAGGTTATTCGATTTATAAGAAGAACCATTGAATGGATTTTTTCTAAAAATATACTTTTTTGATCTCACGTTACAATATATTATATAAAATTTAATTTAAGTCTCTAACGTTTTTGGTTAATAAGATATTTAGGGTTAACCAAAATTTTCAATTTTTTTAAACTGCTATGTTAAAAAAAGCCACCCACGCAATTTTCTTGAGAGCCCTTTCTGCATCTTTCTGCCTTATTATCTGTATAACAAAATTTATTTGAAATCGATATGAAAAAAATGTCGCGAACGTACCGGCGTACAAACGTACGTACACATGCAAGCACAGACATCTTTCTAAAAATCTTTTTTTGGACTCTAGGGACCTTGAAACGTCGAGAAATGTCAAAATTTTCAATTTGACAAATCGGACACATTACAATAACTTTCTATGGGAAGTTAATAATTTTTGTTTTATGGATAATAACATCGAAAGAGAAGGAAAATTTGGGAGTTTGTTTTTTAGCTTTAGCAATTTAAAAATAAAAAGTTGAAATTTTGATTGACCCCAAATAGCTATCTCACAAATAAATAATGCAACTGGCTTCAATGAATTTTTTAAATTTGGTCACCACGAATATTTTGCGAACCAAAAATTGTATTATTCCAGTATAATTTTATTCAACAAAAATAAGGCATTTTTCATATGTTGGCATGTTCTTGAATTGAATATCTTTGCAATAATTAAGGATATCGCTTTCAAATTTATTTAATTAAAATGAAAATTGATTTTCTGTTCTTTTATTAAAACAAGTATTTACAAAGAAATACTAAAAAATGCCAAATTATTTAAATGTGAATATTTCGAGAGCAGATGAAAGTATAAACTTCAAAATAATTTAACGTAAGATAATATACTTAGAAAGATCCAATGGTTTTTTTTAAAGTTATAATCTTTCAAGTGTTATGAGAACAAAAGAAAAATATTGACTTTAAATTGTTTATGTTATTAATATTTTGTTAAAATTTAAGAAACATTTATTGACAGAAACAGATGGGAAGAAATTAGAAAGGGTCACATCTCAGCCTCTTTTAGGTTTAATAATGCAAAAATAATTCAAACAAATTGTTACAAATATCTCACGAACTAAAATCGTATAAATATACTAGGAAGTCATATCGAATCGATATGAGCTTTAAGAAAATCAACTGGCAGGGTTTCTTATAAATTAAACAAATTGAACAAAAAAACATACGTAGGCCCGCATACTTTCAAATAATTTCAAGCGACGCAAAACAATGTTTTTTGACATACGAATTGTACAAAAGAAAAATTAAATTGATTTAAAAATAATTAGTTTTGGGTTCAGAATCTTTATTAACATGGATAAAATTCAGTAAGAAAATCGATTCACCGCTTCCTTCCATGAAATTGGTAAAATTTAACGAATATTCTACAAAAAGCCGGTAACATTTTATTGATCAGATTATTCTGTAAGTTCTTTTAATGACACCTTGGCTTATTACTAAGATACTCAGTTTAAGGTAGCCAGTACAATGGGA
This sequence comes from Eupeodes corollae, assembly GCF_945859685.1. NCBI lineage: Eukaryota > Metazoa > Arthropoda > Insecta > Diptera > Syrphidae > Eupeodes > Eupeodes corollae. The sequence continues at coordinate 57,659,356 of NC_079149.1, read as the reverse complement.
ATAAGTTACTACTATTTGTCACATCCGTAGTACCCGTGGCATGATAGTTAGTGCGTTGGACTAACGCGTGGAGTTGGAGGAATACGTTGCAACGCACTCTTACAATTACAGTAAGATGCGTTGGCCTCGTTTCACCAACGCCTTAGCGAGAGAACTTCTTTCGAGTGACATAGCCCCACCAAACAACAGAAACCTGACAAATACAGAAATTGACCAACATTTACAACAGATGGACGAAACAATAAAACGAACGATGGAACGGACAATCCCAAAGTACAAAGAACGGGACCAAATGGACGCTTACAGAAACGCGACAATTGACGCACTACGTAGGCACAAGAGTGGCTTACTGACAAGACTCAAAAACTTGTACAGACGACTTACAGACCCACACGACTTGGAGGTTATCACACTGAAGTCGTCAGTAAAAAATGTCAATCTGTTGATTAAGGAGAACTACAGGCTATCAATTAACAAGTACTGGGACCTCAAGATCCGGTCAGTTAATTCGAGTGACCCTAGTATGTTCCCCAAAATCAACAAGATATTCAGGAAAAAAAACGATAATGACCTTCTGTGTCTTAAACTCCAAAGAACTGAAGAGAACAGAGACGTACTCAGGACAGCGCAAATAGATCCAGAGGAAGCCATCTTTGACGATGACTTTTATATATTTGAAGATCCGAAGGAAAAAGTGGAGGCGGTGGGAGCTGCTTTCCAGCAAGTGTACAAGGCGAATGTTAGTCGAAATGATATGACACAATGGCGATCTGAGAACCGCGGTTTCATGCGGTTCAATGACGATTCCTTGGCAAATGCCATAATCGCCGAGCAAACGGGACCAAGTCCCTTGTTAGTGACGAAGGTTGAGCTTCAGCTCATCTTTAATTCAATAAAGATACGTGCAAGAATTGGCGCAAGATGGTCATCGTTGATCTTCACGGGCAGCCATTAGCGAGCAAAAGTGTTGTGAAGTACCTCGGTATCTGGTTAGATCAGTATTTATATTTCGACAGACATTCGACAGGAGCCTTCGCTCTAACGAAACGGCTGTTTTTTAGCAGTCGGCTTGACCCCAGAGTGAAGGTAATTTGCTACATGGCCCTCATACGGCCAATGATCGTGTATGGTTGTCCTGTGTGGTTCAACGTTGCCCCTTCCAGATGGAGAAGTTTAGGGTGTTCGAGCGGCAGCGTTTACGACGCTGTACCGGCTTATATCGAACAGCCGAATCTTCTTATGTGCATTACTATTCCAACGAGGTCTTATACAACGGGGCTAGAATCAACAGAATTGACAATTTCGTGATAAAACTCGTTCGAGGTCACATTGCAAGAGCTATGTCTTCGACCAACAATTTAATTTTCATGGCGTTCTATCCGAACGACGAGTATTTTGAAAGTGCACGCTTGAGCGGGTTCATTCCACCAGAGGCATTCCTCTTTTTACACAAATGCGGTCTGATACAGGATAGATTGGCAGTTCCGTTAATCTACCACGTCAGACGAAGAACCGTGGATAGGCGACTCCTGTACAATCGGGACGTCATGGCACAAGGCGGAGCAGAGCTCCTTCGGTTCAGTAGGGCTGTGTCCGAACGGGACCGAACTGATAGGGTGAAGCAAGAGAACCAGTTTTGGTGGCTTCAATCGGCACTTGATATTGGGTAGTCGGGATGGGGTTTTAAGCCTTGGCCGGCTTACATACTTGTTTTATAGTTTTAGGGTTTAGTTTTAAGTAGAATAGGCATGGTGGCACAAAAAGAAGTAGAAAAAAAAAACAAGAAAAAAAAATACAAGAAAAAAAAATTTAAAAAAAAGAACATTAAAATAAAAAAAAAAAAAGAAAACATGGAATAAAAAAAAAAAAAAAAAAAAAGACAACAAAATATGAAAAACAAAAATGTTAGATAGTTAGATTTGCTGCTGTGGTTGTTCTAGTTTTAAGTAGTTTAAAGGTAGAATAGGTAGTTTAAGTTAGTTTTAAGTTTTATATTAAGGACCGTATTTTAAGTAGTTTTTAAGTAAAAAAAAAGGATCTTGATATTAGTTTTTTTTTTCAAAATTTTCTAATAAATACAGAAATAAATAAAATATAAATTGAAGTAAAATATATCTAAGGGCCGAAAGGCATTAGTTTTAATTGTTATAGTTTAACTTAGAGTGTCCGTATGGGACCATTAAGTTAGTTGTAAGTTATGGATAATTAGGCTAGTTTTATGAATTTTTGTCTAGCTTTAAGATAGGTTTAAGATTGAATAAATAAAAATGAATTTGAAAAAAAAAAAGTGCGTTGGACTGTCATGCAAGAGGTCTTGGGTTCGATCCCTGCCTATGCCTTCTAAAGTTTTTCACTGGTACTGCCTCTTGCGAGGAATTGACAAATTCTCCAGGAGTAATTCTTGTCATGAAAAGTGCCTTCTGAAATTAGGCGTTCGAAATCGGATTAAAACTGTAGGTCCCCTCCATCCCTGACAACAGTACTCGCACACAGGAATGGTTGAGAATTGTCAGTCACTAGACCCTAGTTCTCACACGAACTGTTGCGCCACCCAATTTATTTATTTGTCGCATCCAAGTAACTTTTTAATAAAATTAATTTTCATTGCATACAACGCAAACAACAAACAAAATTATCCTAGCTTCTATTATAGTTCACTAATGTCTTATTGAATATTGAAAGGACTTCGTGGTCCATGTACTGTGAATACAAAACGAATGATCTAGATACTATAGCGGATAGTTAAACAGATGGATATTATTTCAATTTTATTCATTCCGTATAATTTATTACATATTTTTATATCTCCAAAAAATTGTATATGCCTGAAGAATATTAAAAAAGGAAATTTTCAATATAATGTTGTGGTTGTACTTGCTTCATTTATAAAAAAAAATAAAGTGAGTTCTGATTTTCTTCTCCTGGCTAGGAGGCGAATTTAAAAATAGAAAACAACTCGTTTCATCCCGACTTTGACCTTGACCTATACTCGCATTATCCTGGCTGCTGCGTTTTGCTTTTTCGCCTCGTTTCCTTTTTTTATTTTTCATATAACAAAAGAAAAGTTTCCATTTTCTTTTTTTTTCGTTTGTGTTTTAGTTCTTTTTCATTGTCAAAGAAATGAACGCTGAGTTGAAATTGCATAAGGGTTGGCTTTATGGATGTATGAATAAAGTAGGTAGGATATTTCTGCCTTATTTTGTGCACAATAAAGGATCTTAGATGACATTCCAATAGATATGCTGGTATCTTCGAATAAAGCATATAAAGCATTTGTGTGAAAGAATTCTACGGAAAAAATATGGAAATAATGCAAACCTGAAAGCCTTTGACATACCAATTATTATTGTTTTGGAATTAAGCGAGAATTGAGTGAGTTTTGAACAGGAAGTGGCATTTGTCTTCTTATAATTAAAAAATGTGACGTTAAAAGGTTAAAGAAACTAAATTAAATCTTGTTGAATGTTTGCACATGATGTTAAGAATTTTCTTTTTAAAAATAATATAAAATGATCAAAATCGATTTTGTGTGAGTGTTACATGATGATTTGCTGCATCAACTAACAACAACTTCATACATTTTAACTCATCACCATAAATAAGGATGGAATAATTTCTTATGGTAGAAAATAATTCATTTATAAATAAAATAAATAAAATTGGACCTGAATGGCTTCCCTGAGGGACCCCAGAATTTACAACAAATTGATCCGAATACTCACTTTGAAATACAATACTATAGATATTATTTTTTAAATACGATGCGATCCAATTTAAGAGATATTATTTAGTTTTAGTGATAGTTTTTACCAATGGCGAAGGAAGATCGGGTGTTAATGGCACTATAATCGTGAAAGATTAGAGTTAGTGAAAGAATACAAATATCGAAGAGTCTGCTTTACTAAGAACTTGAGCATGGAAAAACTGACAAAATCGTTAAAGCGAAAACAGCTATAAACGTAGCTTAGAAACAATGCTTTAATAATAAGGAAATTACGCATAACAATAAATTCGAGTCTTTGAAGCTGTATCGGAATCAGTTATGTTTTATGCAGCGCAAGATTGGGGAGTTGGGAAATATGAACAAGTGGAAAAACTGCTCAGATTTTACATAGAACGGATTTCCCACCTTCCTTTGAGTACGCTAAAATACATAACCATGCTAATATAAATGTTTATCGCCTTCATTTACAAAAACACTCAAGCTGCAGGTCAAAGCTCTGGATATACCAAGTTAACGTGTCAATAAGAAAGTAGTTTTTCAAACAATCAAATCCCGAACTGGATAGAACTAGCCGAGTATGTGGATGTTGACCAAAACTATAGTTATCTTGACTCTTGGAAGCCAACTTTATCCCGCCTAATAGTTCGTCTTTATGAAGCCTCAAGAACACAATACACGGAGCAAGCCAAAAACTCACTGCACCGCATGAATTGTGGGACGATGTGCGATATTGAGAGAAATAAGAAGACTTATCCTAGGCAGTGACTTATTGTCAAATACTGAAATCATAAGCCTGCTACAGAAAATGGATGTCACAAAGTTACATGAATATTACAAAACCGCACTTAAATATAGACATCAAATTCTAAATGAAGTGTTTTAATCTTAAACAGCACTTTCTCTTTTTAATATATATTAAGCTGTGCTTTAAGTTGTCAATTAGGTAGACGGCAATGCCATGGTTAGGTAAGGTTAGGTTAGGTTGTAGTGGCTGTCCAAAATGGAAACGGACACACTTAGGCCAGTTTAATGGCCCATTGTGATACCACATGAATCTTGGGGCTTCCTCCTAAGCTCAATGGAACCAGCTTGAGTCCCTTACAAAACGTAAGAGGCTGATTATACTGATATAGTTAAGGTCGTTTAGATCGCTAGGTAATTCTTGCGTTTTCGAGCTAGAGCAGGGCATGTGCAGAGAAGATGAAGAAAAGTTTCTTCCTCTTCCTCGTCCGTTTTTTGTGGCTTGACACGTGGTGATGTTGCTCCCCCTGGTACCTGCCCTCCTCACAGCGTCTTGCATTAGCAGCAGTTTACAAGTAGGCCATTGGTATGACAGTACTTGCCAAACGTGGTAGGATGGGCTCTACTGTACCGTTCCTGGCAAGTTCATCTGAAATACAGTTACCTGGAATGTCTCTATGGCCCGGCACCAAGCAAAGGTGAATATTAAACTGTTGCTCCATCTCCATTAGAGATGATTGACAGTTATGGACTGTTATAGAGTTTGTAGAGACAGAGTCCAGAGATTTGATAGCGGCCTGGCTGTCGGAGAAAATACGGATATCAGATGTTGATATCACGTTTTCTCCCAAAAAGATCTGGAAGGCATAGAAATCTGGAAATTTCTGTCGAATTGTAGTTGGTGGATGTTATAGTCTGTGTGCTTTGGAATTGATTCTAAGTACCTTAGAATTACGGAGTGGCCAATGTTGTTGTTAGTCCACTGCGACGAAGCATTGAGCCGAATAGCAGAGCTTGCAGCTATTTGTTTGCTAAATATGTCAAGAGGTGTAAGGTAGAGCAAGGTGTCCAGTGCCTCAGACGGGGTCGTGCGAAGCGATCCGCTTATACATAGGCAGGCTGAACGTTGGACTTTATTTAGCTTATCCCTGTTTATACCTTTCTCTAAAGCAGTCCACCATACTACCACACCGTACGTTCAAATCGGTCTGATTACCGATGTGTATAGCCAATGCGTGATTCTGAGTTGTAAGCCCCATTTATTACCAATAGCTTTTTTGCAAGAAAAGAGAGCTACAGTAGCTTTTTTGACTCTTTCCTGTACGTTGCGTTTCCAATTTAATTTTGTGTCTAAGACAAGACCCAGGTATTTAGCCCCGTCTTAGAATTTTAATTAAATTCCTTTAATATAGTTAGGGTTGACAAATGAAATTTAGTATCTCCCAAAAAATAAGACCACATCACTTTTGTGTAGGTTAACACCCAGTCCACACCGAGCAGCCCAAAGTATTAGTCTGTCCAAGGCATTTTGTAAAAGTTTTTCTAGGATGTTAAGATACTTTCCTGAAACTGCTATAGCAACGTCGTCCGTCGTATCACTCTGAAACCCTCCGCATCCAGACTAGTTAGGATTTCATTTACCACCAGGTTCCAGAGGAGAGGGGATAGAACACTACCTTGCGGTGTCCCTCTACTAACGTGCGTACTAAAGTGTGTAACGCTGTTTCCACCGATTAACCTTTACAGTAGGCATGTTGAGACGAAGACAGAAGTCTTGTATCGATATTTGCCCTTAAACGGATATCAATCAATCGTTCCAAGGTCTTAAGAAGGAATGATGATAGACTTTAGGATTGACTTGGGAGCAGTTACCTGCTTTAGGTATAAAAACAACTTTAACTTCTCTCCATGCCGAGGGAACATGGACCAGGTAAAGACAGCTGGTAAAAATTGCCTCAAGGATTGGTGCAATTATATCAGAAGTCTTTTGTAATTCGGCTGGTATTATTCCATCTGGTCCTGCAGCTTTAAATGGTTTGAAGCTGTTGTTATCCTTTGTGATCACACCTTGTGCATATGTTGTATTTGAACTTGAACGTATAAAACTGTTGCAAGTTTCGGTAGGAGAACTACCAGGAAAGTGAGTGTCCAATAGTAAACACAGCGATTCATTACTTGAATTTGTCGAAAGTATTTTCCGTAACCTAGAGGCTTCAGAAGTTTCTTCTATCATGCCACAGAAGGATCGCCAAGAAGATCGCTGGGATTTCCTTAGTGCATTCTTGTAGATTCTTAGGGATACTTTGTAGGAGTCTTAATGAGAGGCTAGTCTTGCAGCTTTGGCCCGGTTGAAAAGCTTCCTGCATTCCTTTCCGAGCGAGTCAAGTTCTGAGGCCCACCATTGTGGTTTCGTCTTTCTTCTTATGTCTATAAGTGGACAAGCAATTTCTAGCGATCTGTTCATAGCTGAGGTAAGGTCATTGACTTTGTTGTTAAGTTCGTTAGTGTTAGAGGAAGGACTAGATAGTCCAGGTTCTAGTAAACTCTGTAATGAGTTCCTGTATGAAGCTAAGTCAGTTTTCCAATAGCTTCGAAAAGTCAATGGACTCGGGTTATCATCCACATTTATATTGAACTGGATATATCTATGGTCAGAGAACTAGTGTTCCTTGGATACTTTCCAGTCCAAGATCATATGGTGTATACTATCTGAGACAAGATTTATGTCTAAGACTTCTTGTCGAGTTTTAGTTTTGAAGGTTGGTTCATTTCCAACATTACTTACTAAGAGGTTAGTACCAAGAATATATTCAAAAAGAGACTTACCTCATAGCAATGCCATGCATCATATTAATTGTATTAACAAAATTATTGTTAAAAATGTATGTTTAAATAAAATCTAAATCTAATCTAAACTATTGGTATTATTATCTGTCTATTTGATGTCGATATCTTTGGAAGTTATTGATAAAAATAGGACAAAAAGTCGTATAGCTACCTATAAAAATAAATACGATAACTACTAATGTAAAATTATGAATCAAACCTACGTACATACATATGTCGTCTAAATATATATTTACTGAATTTTCACCTTGAAGTACGTAAATGAAAAGTATTGGCCACTATTGACTTTTCTTTAGAAAATCCATTTTGATTGCCTTTTTTTTAACGACTCGACAACGTGATCTCTCAGCCACTTATAAATTTTATGCAAGAAAAAAGAATTCAAGCATAAGCTATATTTGTGTTAAACCTTCACTTAAATCTGGATTAACATCTTCACAATGAAATATTGAATCTTGAGGTTATAAATTGAAAACCCATACTTGTTGTCTATAAACAGTATATGGTAGTAAAAAGTTTGAAAAGCAAAATGAGAATAAAAATAAAAAATGGAAATAGCAGCAGGAGTTTTGCGGAAAAAGATTGAAGATAGTTAAAAAACTTTCTCGAGAAACTGGACATAAAACTGATGGGCTTATAAATTTAATTTTTGTCCATCCTTCAAACCATTTCATCAGAATAAACTTTTTACACAAAGCAATAATTCTTTTATGACGTCGAATACATGCATTCGAGAATTTATGTATGTATGTTTTCTGTGTTACATTTCTTAAGTAAAAAGTTTCCAAAACAATTTCGGAAAAAATAACTTCACTTTCAACAGTTCTTGTTTACAACAACTAAGATGCATATCTCGCTAGCCTTCTACCTTACCTAGGTGCCTACCATATGCTGCGAAAAATTAATTATTAACTTCACGTGCATAGCTAAAAAGCAGCAAAGGAAACTTTTTCTTTTAATTAAAGTTATTAGGTATAGTGAAGAAACTACCGTATTGCATTACATCATGCATGGTGTGTATGGGTATGCATATATGAGTTAGAGCTTAAGAGAACTTCAAAAACCTTTTACTTTATGGTAAAAGGCTGAAAAACTTTATAATAAAAACAGCTATAGCAGCATCAAAAGGCTCTTTTACACACATAGAAAAAAGAAGTCATTATAAGGTAGGAATATGGTTCAAAATAAGGATGTTGATGACTTTAGTTTGGTCTAACACTTATATAAAAGAAATGCGGAACAAAGCTAAGTTTTCCTTGTATTTAGTTTAATTGAGCAAATTCATTATTCGTATTGCTTTGTTTTTTTTTTCTTTTTTGAGAGAACTTAAAAATGCACTTTTAATAAACACTTTCATTGCGAGTGACAACACTTTTAATTAATATTTTAATTAAAATACTTAAATACGTTTTTCTTTTTTAATTTCATTTACGAGAAATTCGGCCTTTTTAGATAGATCACTTTATAAGAACTAAATTCAAGAATATTAAATTTTTTAAGAATTGTAATCAAATAAGTTAAATTTTAAACTTCAAATTTTATCAACTATACAATTGATAATATTGACACCTTCAACTTCATACATATTTTTTTTTCAACCTTGTGCTAAATAAGAATTTTAAGACTCATTTATTTAAATTTGTTGGATACTAACGATAGTTAAATTAATTATTTTAAGCTGTATCTAGGATAGTAGAAATGACGATCTCAAGGCAACCTAGCCTGAGATCCAATTAGCGCTGTAGTGCGCCGTTTTGATACCAAAAACTCGTTTGACCTGTGATTGAAAGGGACAGATTTAAAGAGAAGCTTCATAGCGATTATGTTAGAGCCATTTTGTCGCATTGAGAAAAAAGATTAGGTCTCTAATCTTTGTCTCAGATAGCTCATCAAGTTCTTGAAAGAATGCTTTTCCAAAGTATTTCATTCTAGTGTTTGCCAAAGCAGGACATTTGCAGAGGAAATGGATTATCGTTTCCATTTCTCTTTGGTCACTACAACTACGGCAAAAGGTGTTGTAGGAGATACCCAACTTTTCCGCATGAACTCCTATATTTGATTCAGTTTGGTAGATAAAAAAGATTTTACCCTTCATAGCACCAAAACGGACAGATCAGGGTGACACCGAGGTTAATATTCAGGCTCGCAAGCTCATCGCGACATTGCTGGACTAATTTAGATGAGGATATGGCCGAGTTATTGGCTTTGACAGCTGCCTGACTGTCTGTAAAGATAGCCATATTTCGGTTTTGGTTTGGGTTTTGTTTAAGTATCTTACATGCCTCCCTTATTGCCAGCAGTTCAGCCTGAAAAACGCTAGCAAAGTCAGGAAGCCTAAAGGATTTCGCTACATTTAGGGACTCAGAAAAGATCCCAGAACCAACTCTTTAATTCATCTTTGAGATGTCAGTAAAGATGGTTGTTTCGAATCCTATCGACACGATGTCATCCTCCCAATCTTCTCTGGATGGGAAAATCACCTTAAAACCCTTACTAAGGCTCAAAGTAGGAGTGCAGTAGTCAGTGTCTACCGAGATAATATCTGAGGGAATCAATTTCGTTGTGTTGCTGTGACCATAAGGTTTTGACAACCAGCTGGTTGGTTACTTCAGCCTAATAGTGCTGCAGGAAACTATGTATTTAATAAAAAGTTCGATTGGTAGAAGATCCAAAATAACGTTTAAGGCGTCTTTTGGGCTAGTACGCATGGCCTCTGTGGTGCCCACGCAAGCTGTTCTCTGAACTTTCTTTAGCTTATCAATATTATATATTTTAAGCTATTAAAAAATATAGTTTAAATTTATGCATGTAAGGTTATATTTATAGACCCTATGCAATATTAAAATTTATTAAAAAACATTAAAATAAATTGATCGAGGGGGCGAATTGCACCATGGATTGATCTACTTATTATATGACACAATATTGTTTATGTAGTCTTATACTTGCATGGCTTAAACTGAAATTTAACTGACTTAGAACTGATCCATAAAACAAAACTGAAAATACTTTCTATGATGGTGAGTGTTGCAAGTTTTATTAGAGCCAGTCTTTGAAAGCAAGGAGGAAGGGTATGTTAATGAAATGTGTATGACCATGAATGAAAATGAAGGCAAAAACCTTCTCTGAATTGTTTCAAGTCTTGTTATATGAATGGAGTAGTAAGGTGATCATATTACACAACAATATTAAAGTATAAGTCTAACAAATGGCACAAAGAGAAGCTTTAGAAATATACGTAAAGATCACTGAAATAGGGAACGAATCTCAATACAGATCCTAGGATCCTATAAGTTTTCTTAACTATGTAGTTTAAATGCTCATTAAAACTTATCTTGGGGTCATGAATAACCTATAATTTAGAAAAAACTGAGACTTTACTTAAATGACATGCATGAAACGTATAATTAAAAAAAAAACAGAACTTTTTTATCTGTAAGCCTTATGCTTTTACACCTAACAACATTTCAAACGAGACGATTTTTACTGCACTATTCCCTAAATACTAACAAGTCTTCTTGAAAAATAAAATTGTCAGAAATAGATTTATTTAAAAGCTTTGTTACATCAGCATAAATAAGAATGAAATAATTTTTTATGATAGAGACAGAGTCATTTATAAATATATTAAATAAAATTGGACCTAAATGGCTTCCCTGAGGGACGCCAGAATTTACAACAAATTCAACCAAATGTTTACTATGAAATACAATACTATACATTCTATTTTAAAAATATGATAGGACCCAATTTAAAAAGTCGATTCCCATTCGTTTTGAGTGTCTGCATATCGAAATTAAAGGGAAATAAATCCGAGCTAAAGAATGTCACACTGGTGCAATTCAGCTAAAAAGAGTAAAACTGAGCATTTTTAAAACAACATGCATTGTGTTTTAAAAGAACGAAATTACTGTGCAACTATGCAACTAAATGTTTCAGTTTATTGACATTAGACTACACTTATCATTCTGAGATCTGGTTAAGAGCTTTTAATGATACTTGTTCAATAATGATGAAAACAAAAATTAGTTTCGGACAGATACGGGCTTTCTATATTAGATACTGCTAGATTAGAAGAGGATTTTAACTCCTTGCATCGGCGGTGAAAAATTATCCGTCGGATACAAAGGGTGGAAAATCCTCCGAGGGTCATCACCATCAACGACCCTCCCCCTCTAAAGGGATCACTCTCCCCAACACATGGACAATTCGGGTCTCCATTTTTTTTTAATTTCATTATGATATGGCATGAAGTCGTAACCCCGTCTAGGGCTGCGGTAGCAAGAACCCCCCCATCGGCGAGCTAGTTCGTGCGAATGCAAGCATGCCAAGCTGCCGTGGCCTGGACACCCTCTCCTTTCTGCTGCCAGGATCAGCCCCGGGAGCCTGTAGCCCGAGGTTGTAATGGTAGTAAGGAAAGGAGAGGTTTACACCCAAGTGAGTTCGTTACAAAATATGTAAGTGTGTTCGCCTACATCAAATCATTTTACTAAAGTGAAATAAATTGTACAGTCTCAATATTAACTCTACATAGAGATGACTATGCTTTCTAACGGTTCGTGCATACGTAAAATGTGTTTGAAATTCAACGATTGCTATTTACGAGTATATCCTCCAATACCATCCAATTGATAATCATCATTATACCGAAGAAGTATGCAGTAGACTCCTTTGGACACCTGCGGATACTCATGGTCTAAAATTTGACACTCATTTTCATTCATTAAATCGGATCTATTTATAAGAGTTTTTTTCCATCAAAGACGACAATTTTTAGGTTAGATTTCAACTACTTCAAGGACCCATTCAGTGAATACATTTAGTTGTAATTTTTTTGCAAGTTAGACTCTCTTTGGCGCCAAGTTGTGCTCTGCAAAAGACCGAGTTCAAGTAAGTACGCGAAATCGACATTTAAGGATAAGTAAGAAAGATTTTAGCTTAACTAAAATTCACACAAACTTGTCCACTAGTTCCCGAGTAGATCATACATTCTTGGTAGGACGATTAAATGAGTACCGTAAAAAGGCAAACATCTTGAAATATTACGCCAGCGTAACACCCATTTTGTTAAAGCAAATTTTATCATTAGTTGGTGAACGCATCCAAAGTGATTAAAAAAAAACAGACCAAATAAAATGACAGCTAACATGACATATGTAGCTTCAACAATATGGCCGCTATCAACTGTCAACGTTCGAAAACCAATATTGGATGTCAGCTTAATTTTATGTTTTTTTATTTTATATTCTTATACAACCGTTTAAAATCGGAGGCAATTGGTTATAAATATAAAATTTGTGATGATTAAAGCTAAATGCTTATAAACTTCATAGCTGCTCTGATGATTACCTATTACAAAAAAAAAAGAAGTAAAAACAAGAGTAGTAGGTATCATAATAAATAATGCAATTTTGCATAAAGTTAAATAAAGAACAAAATACACCATCACTATAATATGTACAGTATATGCCATCACACCGCACCGCATCCCCTGGCCATAATAATCTGTTTCATTAAGTTCATTATAGTGAAGCCAGCCAAATGGGACACACCTTCTGTTGCTGACACAGTATGGTGTGATTCTGTCCCACAACAATTACCACAATTATTAAGGAAAAAAAAATCACTTTGGCAGTGCCATTAAAACACCATAATAAATTTTGCGACACAAGAGTATGAAGGACACACACAAGTAGCTAGGTAGGTATGTATAATTTTTATATGTATGTATATTCGTATATAGTTACATTTATATCCTGAAGCTGGAAAAATAAAGGAATAAGCTTAAATGATAAAATATATACAGTATACACATCCATTTACATTTATATGTCCATGGTACTTTTACTTGTGCCCTGAAGGACAGTGGGTAGGTCTAGCTCTGGAGTATAGGTATTGCTAACCGCAGCAACATCAAATGTATTATTCACGGCCAGCAAGGCTCGCTCGGGGTTTAATAATTCAATTATTATTCTTTGTTTTCCAGGCATAAAACTAGAGCAGAGATTTTGAGATTAAATTATGATTCAGCAACACCAAAAGTCCTAAAACAATGTAAAAGAAGTGTTTGGAAGGGGGGGGGGGGTGTTGTTATAGAAAAAAATAGAGACAAAAAAGAATGGAAAATAAATTCAATTTCATGCGACACCCATGAAGCCATTTAAGGGAATGAGGCAGACCGTTATTCATGGACTGATTTCTATACACATGATGGCATCATGGAAGCAGTAAAAGCGCCATGTTGTGTATTTTGTCAGCCATTTTAAGATTTCAAAAAAAGAAAAAAACACAACAAAAAAATATGCTAATGTTGAAAAATTGTATTCAAAGTCATTTAGTTTCGGAAGGACTCCTAGGGCATTGTCTCCATCACACCAATACAAAAACAACACTACTTATGCTGATGCTCTTAGAATTTTCTGCTTTATAACACCATCACTCCTACTGCCGCCACCGCGCCGCCACCGTCTTGTCGGTGGGTCCCATCGACGACGACCGGATGTTGTTCCTTTAAGGAAAGTTATTTTATAGTCATAAGTATGGTACTGTTGGATTTGGGGGAGGGGGTTTGCTGGTGTAAAGGCTCAACGCAAAATAGGCTCAGCTATGTCAAGCTAACCGCCAACTACAAACCACTTTTGTTATGGTTCATTTTCAAGGACCTACTAGTAGGCTGTCGAAACACGTCTTCTTCTCACAAGGGGCATAATGTTTAAGACATAAAATTTCTTTATAGGATAAGCTTTTGCTCCTCAAGCTACCAACTACCAGCCACCACCCTCTTTTTTGGCGCAGATATATTGTTATCTGGTGTTGTAGTCGTTTTGATATATCAAAAGGACTACAAACAAAACAAAGGAAGTTATAGAAAGAACAACAACGACAAAAAAAAACTACTACACCCAGAACAGACCCTCTTAACTCCATGAGGTTGGTGGTTTTTGTTTTATAAGTGTACACCACAGCAGCAATGATAAAAATGACTTTGACATTGGGAGGGGCATTGTGGGCTGGTTTGAGCTGGCCTAGGCGTGGGCCTGATGGGCAACATAGAATGGGAAAAGGAAGCTCAAGTGTACTTGAAGCTTTCAATTCCTTAAGGACAAATTATGTTTTATTTGCTTCCTTTCTTCTATATAATATTTTCGGTTCCTTGCGTTGATTTTCTGACAGTTCAGGAGAGCATAGCAGCATAGTATATCCTTGTTAATGTACTAAGACTATAAGACCATATAACTATGCCTATATCTATTGTATTTTTGAACGCGATAATTAACTAGAATTACTTAGAACGAGAGAAAATTTGGAACCTTTTGCTTTTGGGAATTTAAATATATGTATATTTTCACTTAGTATGCGCTGTTGCGGGCACTAAACTCCCCAATTTGAGTGTACATAAGAGATAATAGTATATTTTGGGAAATAAAATGGGCCATTTTTGGAGTCGTTCTTTTGTTAAAAAGAAATTTTTACTTGAAATTTCCTTTGTCTTGTTTTTTGACGTTCTTTTTGTTATGCTTTTTTCTCTCTCATTCTTAAACCATTTAATTTCTGTCAAGAATGAAAATGGCTTTAGTGATGAAATGAGAACTATAACTATTATATAATTCAAAGAATAGGGTGTTAAAAATAATAACTAAGGAAAATAATGTGGCACACAAAAGCTGAAATGTGGGCTTATGCTCGTTAATCGTAGGTTAGGTTAAGCTAGGTTAGGTTATATTGAAGTGGCTGCCAACGGCATAATAGACACTTATGAAATAAAGAACATAAGTTGGTAAATTGTGTTATCAAAAGATTCAAGAGATTGCTTTTATCCTCATTGAACTACTTTGAGATCCTTATGAAGAGTATATACTTAAGAGATACATTTACAAAACGTGCGTACCAGATAACTAGGAGTTTTTTTTTTTTGGTAGTTAAAATTAGAAACGTTAAGAAATCAGTCTTTAATTTGTTCGTTTGAATTTAATATCAATTAAAGATCAAAAATATTTCCGAGGCCACAAAAGGAAAAATAATTTAAGTCAAATAATGTCGAAATTGAGTTAGTTATTAAAAAAGAGGTGTATAATTCTAATATTCAAACAAAAGTCGTGCTTTAATTGATGTTAGACTATGTCATTGTAAAGAGCTATTTAAAATTAAGGAGCATAACAATGAGAATCGAAGTCTGCTACCAAACCTCTTCATGAAATTTTCCATAATCACTTTATGTCGTAGAAAACTTCAAGAATTCCGTTTTTAAGGACCTTAATTTATTGTGGAGCATTGGTTAAGAACATACTTTTCAAGTAGTCCTGAATAAAAAACTATCAAAGTGTTAAATCGTAACATTTCCAGAAATAAAAAGGGAAACGGAAGTATTTTTTTTCTACATGTAAGTCGCTAAGCGTAAACGATCGTCTTGTTGGACATAAGTATTCTTAACATCAAAAACTTCCAATTCTGCATAACCTTTTTACTGTAGAAAATCCACTATCTCAACCCAAAAACCTCTTCAAACAGTGACATATTGAGGATGCAAAGGCATTTCAACAATCATTCTCGAATTTTATAAGCTCAAAGTGAATGATTTTTCAGTGAAAATCCTGATCATTTTGATGTAAAGGGTGTCCCAAAATTAACGCAAGATTCTAATTAAATAGAAAACGCTGTTTTTAGTCTTTTGATAGTTATATTTTTATTGACTCGTAAAGTACATAGGATAGGGTTATGTATGGAATAACACATCGGACAAATGGCCTCCACGGCTTTGCATGCACATGCGCACTCTTTTTTTGAAATTTTCCATGACCATTCTGCATAAACGTGGCTGAATTTCGTTGATGCAGCGTTGAATCTCCTCCTTTAATGCACAGGTGGTTGTGGGCTTGTTGACATAGACTTGTGATTTCAAATAACCCCATAAAAAGAAGTCTAATGGTGTTAAATCACACGATCTAGGAGGCCAATTTTGATCACCGAAACGAGAGAGTACACGACCTGGAAATGTCTCATGCAGTAATTGAATTGTTTCACGGGCTGTATGACATGTGGCACCGTTTTGTTGAAACCACATATTGGACACATCAATATCATCCAATTTTGGCAGAAAGAACTGTGTAATCATGTCGCGGTATCGAGCACCAGTAACAGTCACTGCTTGACCAGCATCATTTTCAAAAAAATATGGCCCAATTATGCCTCCAGCCCAAAATCCACACCATACAGTCACACGTTGTGGATGCATTTGTTTTTCGACAATCACATGTGGGTTCTCCGAACCCCAAAGGCGGCAATTTTGGCGATTGACAAAGCCATCTAAATGAAAATGTGCTTCATCGCTTAGGATGATTTTGCTCGAAAAATCAGGGTCCATTTGTTGATGTTCAATAATCCATTCAACGAACTCTCTTCTCTGTCCATGGTCATAAGGCTTCAATTGTTGTGTTAATTGAGTTTTGTAAGCATGAAGACACAGATCTTTGGTGAGTATACGCTGTAGAAAGGTTCTTGAAATTTGCAATTCCTGTCCACGACGTAGAATTAAGGTTCCTGGATTGTCAGCAACACTCTCATGCACTGCTTCGACATTCACATTTGAACGGCTTGTTTTTGGACGACCAGTGTGTTTGGCGTCTCCAACGGATCCAGTCTCCATACATTTTTCAATTAATCTCTTCACAGTTGACGAAGTTAAAACACTATTCCGACCATATTTTGTTATTTTTGAAATATATTCGTTGTTCTATCGTGTAAGGCTCCATTTTTAATAACCCTATACTGTTAGCTGTCAAATAGCTTTTTTCAGGGTTGCCAACACTTCACTGCACAAATGGCAGCATATTCAAATCTTGCGTTAATTTTGGGACACCCTTTATTTCAAGGACCCAATCAGCTGAGATATGACGGCTGTGTTGGTCGACCGATTTGAGTTCTTGCGTTAACTGAACTGTTAAAGAATTTAAAACCTAGTCTTTGTGCAAAATAAGGTGTAATGTGATTTTCGAAATGCCTTATTCCAAAGATCGACAAGAAATCAAAGCACACGGTTTCGATTTTACACATCACTAACTTGACCCAAAATTTCAAATTTGTCTACCAATTTCGCTTTTGCAAGCTGAGAATGTCTTTGAATTTAAGTAATAATATACTTTTAACTTATCAAATGTAAAAAACTCTTTCAAATTTTGATTTTTTTTTGTGTGCAATAGGTAAGTATTCTTTTTTGGATTTTGATTTTATAAATTGTTTTCTTTTGTATCCAACAAATCTTGTTAAATTATCTAAAATATCCTTTTATATTTAAAACTCTTTTTGCTCAATACACATTCAAACATATTTCGTGTTTTTCCTCAACTTCGAAAAAAAAATTAAATTAGTTTCATCAAAAGGAAAATATTCTAAATTTCTATATCATTTGATGCGTAAAACTATAAAGCGTTATAGAATTTGTTTTTTGTTTTCTTTTTAAATTACTAAGATACTATTTTGTATATAATAACAATAAATATAAAATTTTATCATACTTGAAATGATAATTTAAAGAAAGTAGCTCTATACGAATAGTATCTATCCATATTCTTTTACATAATACAAAAAGGAAGAACTATAATATCTAAGAAATAACAAAAGAATGACCTTTTGGCGTTTGATGTTGATTAAGCGACTTTTCCTTGAGTTGACTTTTGACTTTTCAAGCAAAATAAATAGCACGCATCCAGAGATAACACCATGGTGATGACATAATTTCCGTTTTTTGCAGACGCGGATAGAGTTTATAAAATAAAATGTTCTGAGAATTTAATTTTGTATTTTTCTTGCTATTTTTTCTTTATAAGTCTATTCACAATTTTCATTTCCGAGCGTCTGTCCGTCAGTCAAAGAAATCCTAATGCTATATAATTCAGTGACAAAAAAAATTAATAGAGAAAACTTTAAAAAGTTAAGAATACAACAAGAAAGTTTGTTAACATAATATTTTTCAAATTAAGGTTTTTGTTTGAGCATCAAGCGATTTTTGCTTAAGTGTTGAGAGCAGAAGAAATGAATATGAAAGCAATGAGTTTCACAATATTTTTACACAGGATCTTAAATCTACAGCTTAAAATTTTGAAAGAAAATATACAAAATAACACATTTTAATATTTGCTTCGAATCTGAAATTTGATAAGCTTTTGTTTTTTGATAATTTATTTTAAAAAGTCTCAAAACTATTTTCCAAGAATGTATGTTATTAACTTCCCATAGGAAGTTATTGTAATTTGTCCAATTTGGCAAATTGAAAATTTTGACATTTCTCGACGTTTCGAGGTCCCTAGAGTCGAAATAAAAGATTTTTAGGAGGATGTCTGTGCGTGTGAACGTACGTTCGTACGTCGGTACGTTCGCGTTTTCGTCGTCCATAGCTCAAGAACCAGAAGAGATATCGATTTCAAATAAATTTTGTTATACAGATAATAAGGCAGAAAATGCAGAAGGAGCTAACAAGAAAATTGCGTGGTGGTTTTCTTACCATAGCAGTTTAAAAAAAAAACGTGAAAATTTTGGTTAACCCTTAATATCTTACGAACCAAAAACGCTAGAGACTTGAATTAAATTGTATGTAATATATTGTAACGTGATATCAAAGAAGTATATTTTTTGAAAAAAAACCATTTAACGGTTTTTTTTATAAATCAAAATAACTGAAAAAAAAATGTGTCACTCCAAAATTTTACGACTCAAATATGATTTCATCTTCAAAACAATTTTGTGCAACGAAGAATAATGTTTTTGATATCTGATAAAATTTTAAGAAAAATCGAATTGACCGTTTTTTCATACAAAATAAAAATCTAAAAGAAAACATTACTCAAAGTCAATAAAAATTGAATATCGATACAAATATCTTTTCAAAAACTTGAAATTTAGGCTTTAAACTAATTTTATCTTATAAAAAATATTGTTTTCAACATTCTGCAAAATGTTGAGAAAAATCGAATTGACAATTTTTTTACAAAAAATAAAAACCTTAAAAAAATTAATAAAAATCGGTAAAAATTTATTTTCGACTCAAATATCTTTTTAAAACTTTGAGATATTGGTTTTTATTTAGTTTCTTTCTTTAAAATATATTGTTGTTAACATTCGATAAAATTTTGAGAAAAATCGAATTGACAGTTTTTTTACAAAAAATAAAAACCTAAAAAAAATTATAAAAGTTGGTAAAAATTGATTTTCGACTCAAATATATTTTCAAAAAATTTAAATATTGGCTTCAAACTAATTTTATCTTATAAGAAATATTGTTTTCAACATTCGGTAAAATTTTGAAAAAAATCGAATTGGAAGTTTTTTTTTACAAAAATTAAAACTCTTAAAAAAAAACAGTACTAAAACTTGGTAAAAATATAGTTTCGAATCAAATAGCTTTTCAAAAATTAAAAATATTGGCTTCAAACTTATTTTATTTCACAGAAAATATTGTTTTCAATGTTCAGTAATTTTTATATAAGAATCCAACACTCCGTTTTTTCATAAAAAAATAAAATCTACAAAAAATAGTACGCAAATTTGAAAAAAATTGATACGAGTACATATAGACAATTTTTAACCAAAACAAATAGACAGACGGGATTTGACGTTATCAGTGTGGGTCGCATCCCAGCCTCTTTTTTTTATTGTGGGTGGCGCAACAGTTCGTTGATTCTTGTGTGCGAGTAATGTTGTCAGGAACTGAGGGGACCTACAGTTTATATGCCGAATCCAAACGGCTAATTTTGAGAAAGCACCTTTTCATGACAATTGTTATTCATGGAGAATTTGTCAATTCCTCGCAAGAGGCTGTTCCCGTGAAAAGACTTTAGATAGCATAGGCGGGATCGAACCCAGGACCTCTGGCATGAAAGTCCAAAACTAACCATCATGCCACGGGTACTACTTTTTTGAAGCTTTAGCTGATTTTAATTTCATCATAAATCACAATTAAAGAATTCTTTGAAAGTAGGAGAGGAAAAAGGAGGCTTTAATCAAAGCTGGATTTGTTTTGAGACATAAAACTTAATTCATTATTTCTTATAAGATATTATTATTATTCTTCATAAAGATATATTTTATACAAACCAACATTTTAACCTTTAATAAAGCTTTTTTAGTTACGACTGTGTCGTACGAACTTTCTAATGTATCCAATGAGTCTGTTTGAAAGGCTAATCCGCTCAAAATCTTTATTTATAAATTTGAAGTAAACCGTTTCAATGCTTTGGGTTGTGGAGGCCAGGACAGGCAAATAGACTTAAGGAATCGGGTTACGCACTGTTTTCGAATCTTTTACCATTGTAATGTAATGTTTGATTAAAATTTTGAACGTATTAAAAAAAAACATTTTTTTCTTCTAAAACAAAAATACACCTCCAACACGGTATTGAATCAGGTAAGATTTGGTGTGAAAATATTGATTATTTACCAGTCAAACTTTACAATAAAAATGTATGGTTTCATTTAATGTGCAGTATCCTCTCGGATGGCAATAGTAAAACGGGTAAGCAATTTGAACAATTTAATGATGTTAATAATGACGACGACAATAGCCGTAAAAGTGTGGAGTGGTCATGGAAAATTGTTATCGTTTATTTTTTCTAATTGAAAATAATATAGTTATCTTATAGATATCAAGACATGAAGATAGTTTTTGTTAACAGTGAGCCAATTTTATTTGAAAGTAAATGGTTAATAACCATACGTGTTCAATTTACGGCGCTGGTTTATCCTTTGAAAAGAAGGCATTTCTATAATAATCTTGATATATTTGAAATCCGGACGGAATCAATATTATTTAATACTTTTAAGGTTTTTAATTATTATTCAATTAAATAAAAAAACTTCTTAGAATAAATTTATAATATCTTTAGATATTTATAGTTGAATTGCTAGTGTTTGTGAGTTAATTCTACGGACTACTTCAGATGCACTTATAGTAAATAAATAATGTATGATACAAAATGTCTTCATAGCTCTAGCCCCTATTTCAGCTTCTTTTTCATATATATATACACTTTCTTGATATTCGTATTTTGGAAATTATCTTGAGCGTTCTTGATGCAGTAGGTATGTATCTTTACATTTGGTGAGCACTCTTAGAAGATTTTAAATCAAATTGATTTCAATTTTTTAAATTTGCAATAACTCTTAGGAATTCTTCACTATTTCAACTTTAAGACCAAGTAGATTCAAAGATACAAACATACCAAACCCCAATACAATTCTTTATGTATCGCATTTCTTTGAATATGTACGAGTTTTTCTGTTTTGTTTTTTTTTTTTCTTTTTCATGTTTTTGAAATCATTTTGATCAACCTTCAGACTTCTTCTCTATTTCGATGCGTTGTATTTCGCTCAAAATGTCAAAGACTTTATTTCGAACTTCATAAAATACAATCGATTTCAATTTCAAGATTCCTTATATCTATGATGACGAGTAACAACCAGGACCATCAAGGCATGAAGATTGCTTCTTGTGTGTACCTAACCTATAACTACTAACTGTTTTATATATATGTATAGTATATGTATCTTTGCTACTATCGTATTTCTTCAGTGTCAATGTTATTTTTTTGTTTCAAAGTAACAAAATAGCAAATATTGTTGATTGCAATGTAAGATTTCTTTTTTTTTCATCAGTATCCTTATGGTTCTGCAATCTAAAAAGAAGAACATGATTAGAATGTCCTTTGAAGTTTATTTTTGTCTCCATTTCTTTTTCATTTTTCTGCATTTCTTTGCGACTCAGATTGCAATTTTAAAATCAGACACTGAGAAATATGTGGATAAAAATTGTTCTTTTTCAAGGCTTTGGACTTCGTTTGTTTGACATTATTCTATTTTGTACACACTTACATATTTATCAGCACGTACGAAATCAGAGAAAAGGTTGAAATCACACTGAACAAAAATTCACTTGCGATTGCAATTGGACGATAGTTAGAGGGTGTTTCTTTTTTAGGAACAGGTTACATTGATTATATGCTTTGAATAAGATTTTTCATGAATAATTGTCAAATTTTATTTCACATATTACCGAAAAATTCTTTCTTTGAGGACTTGAATCAACTGTAAGGCATTGACTTCTAAGTGAAAAAACAAATTCGTCTTCGAGAAATAACACGGCCAGAAAACTTTTCTTGCAAAATTGTGACTATTTTGTTGTTTTTCGTGCATAAAAATCATAAATCAAAACTTGGTCGAGTGATTCATTCAGCGTCACAGTTGCATCGGCCAAAAAATCGCCTTTTACGTAGGATGGAGAGATGCTTTAGTTCGCCAAATAAAAAAAATGGTCTTCATCACTCAATATTATGATTTTTCATGCAACATTCGGACTTTGTTACATTATGATGCATTTTAAAGACCCAAGAAGATATGAAGCTTCTGGTGCCCTACTA
Source organism: Eupeodes corollae (assembly GCF_945859685.1). Taxonomy (NCBI): domain Eukaryota; kingdom Metazoa; phylum Arthropoda; class Insecta; order Diptera; family Syrphidae; genus Eupeodes; species Eupeodes corollae. Next base: position 57,636,640 of record NC_079149.1, on the reverse strand, counting down.
TGACCTTTTAAGTTTTACACAAAACTTTGCTGTTCTTGACTTACACACAGAGGTTGAAATGGTGGAATTATTGAGTAAGGTTGCCATATTTTCAAAAATTTGTTCATCAGTTTCACTAATGCCGGTCAGGAAGATGCTATACCACGATACAAAAGTGGCTAAGTCTTTCAAATGCGTCACTATTCTTGTAGTGACTTTGAACAATTTGGGCGTGTGATTTAAATTGTGGCGTAGTTTATACTTGTCAATTAACAAAAGATAGTAACTTAAAAATAATAATAGAAATAAAACCTCTTATTGTAAAAACTTCACTATTTTTACGAAAAAAAAATTAATAAAAAATAACAAATTCTATCGAAACTGATTTGAAATTTTCAGTAAACGAAAACAAAATCTTCATTAATTAAACAACTGAAAACAAAATAAATTTTTTTGTCATTTACGTATCTTTTTTATTCAGTGTACTTATCAATACCAAATGTTGTGTTCAAAAAAATCTTACCGTTTTAATAAACACTCCTAAATTTTATAATTCAGAATTATGAACCAATTTTTTTAAATAAAAAAGAGGCTGGGAAACTTCCCATCCCGTCCGTCGATTTGTCTTGGTTAAAACATCGTCTATATGTACTCGTATCAATTTTTTTCAAATTTGCGTACTATACTATATATAAAACAATATTTTCTGTGAAATAAAATAAGTTTGAAGCCAATATTTTTAATTTTTTGAAAAGCTATTTGAGTCTAAAGTAAATTTTTACCAAGTTTAAGCATTGGTTTTTTTTTTGAGTTTTATTTTTTGTAAACAAAAACTGTCCCTTCGATTTTTCAAAATTTTACCGAATGTTGAAAACAATATTTTTTATAAGATAAAATTAGTTTGAAGCCAATATTTCAAATTTTTGAAAAGATATTTGAGTCGAAAATCAATTTCTACCACCTTTTGTTTTTTTTAATGTTTTTAATTTTTTGTAAAAAAAAACTGTCAATTTGATTTTTTTCAAAATTTTACTGATTGTTAACAATAATATTTTTTGAAAGATAAAAGTAGTTTAAAACCAATATGTACAATTTTTGAAAAGATATTTGAGGCGAAAATCAATTCTTACCAACTTTTATACTTTTTTTTAGGTTTTTATATTTTGTAAAATAAACTGTCGATTTTTATCAAAATTTATCCTTATGTTGAAAACAATATTTTTTATAAGTAAAAATTAGTTAGAAGCTATTATCTCAAGTTTTTGAAAAGATATTCGTCGAAATCATTTTTTACCAACTTTTGTTAATGTTGAAAACAATATTTCTTATAAGATAAAATAAGTTTGAAGCCTGACACATTTTTTTTCAGTTTTTTTGATCTATAAAAAAAACCATTTAATGGATTTCAAAAAATATACTTCTTTGATATCAACTTACAATATATGATTCAAAATTTAATTCAAGTCTCTAGCGTTTTTGGTTCGTACGATATTTAGGGTTATCCAAAATGAAGTCGATATCTCTTCTGGTTCTTAAGCTATGGACGACGAAAAATACTTCGCGAACGTACGTACACACGCACGCACAGAAGTCTTTCTAAAAATCTTTTATTTCGACTCTTGGGACCTTGAAACGTCGAGAAATGTCAAAATTTTTAATTTGACAAATCGGACCCATTACAATAACTTCCTATGGGAAGTTAAAAAGAGGCTGGGAAACTTTTCATCCCGTCTGTCGATTTGTCTTGGTTAAAAGTTCGTCTATATGTACTCGTATAAATTTTTACCCAATTTGCGTACTATTTTTTGTAGATTTTATTTTTTATGAAAAAAAAGAGTGTTGGATTTTTATATAAAAATTACCGAATATAGAAAACAATATTTTCTGTGAAATAAAATAAGTTTGAAGCCAATATTTTTAATTTTTTGAAAAGCTATTTGAGTCAAAAGTAAATTTTTACCAAGTTTTGGTATTGTGTTTTTTTAGAGTTTTATTTTTTGTAAAAAAAACTGTCCATTCAATTTTTCAAAATAGTACCGAATGTTGAAAACAATATTTCTTATAAGATAAAATTAGTTTGAAGCCAATATTTCAAATTTTTGAAAAGATATTTGAGTCGAAAATCAATTTTTACCAACTTCTATTAATTTTTTTGTAGGTTTTTATATTTTTTTTTTTTTTAAATGTCAATTTTCATTTTTCAGAATGTTGAAAACAATATTTCTTATAAGATAAAATAAGTTTGAAGCCTGTTTTTTTTTGATTAGATTTTTATTTTTTATAAAAAAAACAGTGAATTTGATTTTTTTCAAAATTGTATCAAATGTCAAAAACATTATTCTTCGTTGCACAAAATTTTTTTGGAGATGTAATCATATTTTAGTCGTAAAATTTTGGAGGTGACACATTTTTTTCCAGTTTTTTTGATTTATAAAAAAAAAACCATTTAATGGATTTCAAAAAATATAAATCTTTGATATCAACTTACAATATATGATTCAAAATTTAATTCAAGTCTCTAGCGTTTTTGGTTCGTGCGATATATAGGGTTAACCAAAATGAAGTCGATATCTCTTCTGGTTCTTAAGGTATGGACGACGAAAAATACTTCGCGAATAAGTACACACGCACGAACAGACGTCTTTCTAAAAATCTTTTATTTCGACTCTAGGGACCTTGAAACGTCGGGAAATTTCGAAATTTTCAATTTGACAAATCGGTCCCATATATACATATACAATAACTTCCTATGGGAAGTTAAAAATCCTACTTTTTGTTGAATCCAAACCCACTATATTTCTCTTAAACGTAAAATTAAAAATTATTGACCATATCTTCCATATCCTGTTAATTTTATGATTGTTTATATTTGTAATTACAAAAATCAAACTTTTTTGAATTTTCAAAAAAAAAAAATGTTTCTTGTGTTTTGTTATTAATTAAAAACTTTTAGGATTGTAATATAAGGCCAGTGCAATTGCCTTATATCCTGTAAAACTTTCGATACCGGAAAAATATTATTATTAAAATCAATAAAGTCCATTAAAAGTAAATAAGAAAAAAAAAATAAAAGAAAATCTCAAACAAAGTGAAGAAAAATTAAAAAAAAAAAAAAAACTCCAAACGGAAAACATAACGAACGAATATCGCATTTGGGGCATCTTAATTGCCATACTTTTCCAAATCAAAAGGCCAACTTGTAATTAAAATTTCATTGGTTTTTTTGCTATAGCCGTTGGTGTTCGTTTGGTTGTTCTTGATTTTCTTGTTGTTATTGTTATTGTTTTTTTTTTTTTTTATTTTGTTGTTCGTTTTTTCTACAATCTTTATTTTTTTTCCGAATTTTTTTTAACAAAAAGAGAGTGCTGAAAGATCCATTATTTCTGTGTTGGTTTTCATTTGACCCGAAGCCATACCGGAAGTGTGCCAATCTCTATATATCGCTATATCGCCATGATTTTCAGTTCAAATTGTTAAGAAGAACAAAAAAAATTGTTTTTATTATATTCTACAGCAATAATCTGAAGAATACAAAATCTTGAAACATTTTTCACAACTTCCTTATAATATAGATGGGGTACGTATATACACCAGAGTTACCATTTTCATATAAATGCATTGTGTACAGATAGTTTTCTTTTAAAACTCTTTAAAGATTGTAGCAAAAAATATTAAGATTCTGTAAATCATGTAATTAAGATGACGAAAAACATTCAGTAAAACTTTAACAGTTTATGTTAAAAAGTTTGAGTTTTTCAACTTTTGAACGCGATGTCTGTCAAACTAGATGTCATACATAGAAATGAATAGTATTTGGCTTCTTTTCGGTACATGTTTAGCCCAATCACCATTCAAAAACTTATGCTAGTATAACCTTAAAATCGTGTTAATTTTGGATGAAATAAAAAACTTCATGAAGTCCGAAGTTTTAAGATTATGCTTAGTATTTTTTTGCAGTAAAACTCCCTTATATTCACTCCCTTAAAGTATTATCACCCATTTTTACTATATATTTAAAATCAGTGCCAATATTATCGTGAATGGCAAATAATACAGCAAAATATTTCCATTTAAAGGCATAGTTGCAATAAGATATTTTAAGAATGCAAAATAACTCTTTTTTGACACAAACATTTGGTGACAAAATCATCGTAAGAAATCGACCTGTCCAAATCGTTTATGTAATTTTACACTCTTGGGCTTTAAATATCTAGTCTTCGTTTATAACCAGCAACCAAGCCAACATTTAACTCGTCATTAACAAAATATGACGGGGTATGTTCAAAAAGTGGTGCAAAATGGATAGTGACAGGCGTGGAGGTCACTTGCTTGGTATTTTCCTCAAACATTAAAAAAATCAAAAACAATTTAGAATTTATTTACAAAAAAAAAAAAGAAACTTATAGAAGATAGAAACGAAAATATTTGTATCATAGATTGATTTGATAAAACAATTCAATTTTTGCAATTTTTAAAAAATATATATATATATAAAAATTATCTACTTATTTCTCTCAAAATCACTGATTGAAAAGATATAAATAAGTCTTATTTTAAGTTTTACTTCGAAAAATTCTTAAATTGATTTTTAAATGTTTTTGATAAAACTTACTAAATAGGAATAACTTTTGAAAGAACTTTTTGTGTTAAAAAACTTTTCTAGGAGAATTCATACATTTTTCTGTTCCGCTGAAAGTCTAACATTGACAAAAAACGATAGCCTGTGTATGTATGCACAACGTGTACAAAATATTAAAGCATACTACAAGAAGTGAAGAAATTTGAAGAGACTAGATTGGTTACATATATTGTAAGGCCCGTGCATCATCGTTTCTCTCGTAATGCTGAAAATATCGCTGTTGTAAGTGAAACTGTTGCCGCAGACCCGAATGTGTTGATTAATGTCCGTTCTCAGGAATCAGGACAATCTTAATTCGTATTTTGCATTTGGATCTACACCTATATCGATTTAAAGTCCAGCCCACACAACAACTGAAGCCAAGTGACCATTCACAACATCGCGTTCGGTAGTACATACGTTAAATGGGTGCTTAAACAACAGGCGGCGCGGCGCCGCCGGAAGGTGATTTTGTCAACAAAATTGTCTTCAGCGATTATTCATAAACGGTGTTTTTTTAAGAGCTTGAGAACTTTTTTTAAAAAAAAAAAATGCATACAATTTGCAAAATCTCATCGATTCTTTATTTGAAACGTTAGATTGGTCCATGACATTTACTTTTTGAAGATAATTTCATTTAAATGTTGACCGCAGCTGCGTCTTAGGTGGTCCATTCGGAAAGTCCAATTTTGGGTAACTTTTTCGAGAATTTCGGCCGGAATAGCCCGAATTTCTTCGGAAATGTTGTCTTCCAAAGCTGGAATAGTTACTGGCTTATTTGTGTAGACTTTAGACTTGACGTAGCCTCACAAAAAATAGTCTAAAGGCGTCAAATCGCATGATCTTGGTGGCCAACTTACCGGTCCATTCCTTGAGATGAATTGTTCTCCGAAGTTTTCCCTCAAAATGGCCATAGAATCGCGAGCTGTGTGGCATGTAGCGCCATCTTGTTGAAACCACATGTCAACCAAGTTCAGTTCTTCCATTTTTGGCAACAAAAAGTTTGTTAGCATTGAACGATAGCGATCGCCATTCACCGTAACGTTGCGTCCAACAGCATCTTTGAAAAAATACGGTCCAATGATTCCACCAGCGTATAAACCACACCAAACAGTGCATTTTTCGGGATGCATGGGCAGTTCTTGAACGGCTTCTGGTTGCTCTTCACTCCAAATGTAGCAATTTTGCTTATTTACGTAGCCATTCAACCAGAAATGAGCCTCATCGCTGAACAGAATTTGTCGATAAAAAAGCGGATTTTCTGCCAATTTTTTTAGGGCCCATTCACTGAAAATTCGACGTTTTGGCAGATCGTTCGGCTTCAGTTCTTGCACGAGCTGTATTTTATACGGTTTTACACCAAGATCTTTGTGTAAAATCTTCCATGTGGTCGAATAACACAAACCCAATTGCTGCGAACGGCGACGAATCGACATTTCACGGTCTTCAGCAACACTCTCAGAAACAGACGCAATATTCTCTTCTGTACGCACTGTACGCATTCGTGTGGTTGGTTTAATGTCCAATAAAGTAAACTGAGTGCGAAACTTGGTCACAATCGCATTAATTGTTTGCTCACTTGGTCGGTTATGTAAACCATAAACCGGACGTAAAGCGCGAAACACATTTCGAACCGAACACTGATTTTGGTAATAAAATTCAATGATTTGCAAGCGTTGCTCGTTAGTAAGTCTATTCATGATGAAATGTCGAAGCATACTGAGCATCTTTCTCTTTGACACCATGTCTGAAATCCCGCGTGATCTGTCAAATACTAATGCATGAAAATCCTAACCTCAAAAAAATCACCCTTTACAAGAAGTGAAGAAATTTGAAGAGACTAGATTGGTTACAGATATTGTAAGGCCTGTGCATCATCGTTTCTCTCGTAATGCTGAAAATATCGCTGTTGTAAGTGAAACTGTTGCCGCAGACCCGAATGTGTTGATTAATCTCCGTTCTCAGGAATCAGGACAATCTTAATTCGTATTTTGCATTTGGATCTACACCTACTTACTTACTTAAGGTGGCGCTACAGTCCTGTGTGAACTAGGGCCTCACCCAACAAACTCCTCCATCTAGCTCGGTCCCTAGCTAGATGTCTCCAGTATTCGCGCTCCAAGTTGGGTGAGGTCACCTTCCACTTGTGCGCGCCACCTGATCCGCGGTCTTCCTCTACTGCGCTGTCCTGTGGGTGCGGATTCGAAGACTTTCCGGGCCGGAGCATTGGTTTCCATGCGCTCTACGTGACCCAGCCATTTTAGTCGTTGGACTTTTACTCTTCTGGCTAAGTCTACGTCGCTGTACAGCCCGTACAGTTCGTCGTTCCATCTTCTCCTCCACCCCCCTTCGATGCATACGGGACCGTAGATCACACGAAGACCTTTTCTCTCGAAGCGACAAATGGTGCTTTCATCCGCTTTTGTCATGGTCCATGCTTCTGCACCGTATAGCAAGAAGGGGATAATAAGGGTCTTATATAGCAACACTTTGGTCCCTCGAGAGAGGACTTTACCACTCAATTGCTTTCTAGTCCAAAGAAACAGCGATAAGCAAGAGTTATTCTGCGTTTGATCTCAGTGCTGGTGTTGTTTTCTGCGTTTACAGCGGAGCCTAGGTCGACTAAGTCCTTGACTACCTCAAAGTTACGTCTGTCGATTGTGACATTTTGACCAAGACGTCGGTGTTGTATGTCCTTTCTAGACGACAGCATGTACTTTGTTTTGCCCTCATTAACCGTTGAATCCATTTTTGCCACCTCTGCCTCAATACTCACAAAAGCCCCATTGACATCAAGCTGAGTTCTTCCGATTATGTCAATGTCATCAGCATATGCCAGTAATTGGACAGACTTTTGAAAGATAGTGCCTCTAGTGTTGACGTGTGAGCTCTGCACTATTCTTTCAAGCACGATGTTAGAAACATCACATGACAGCGCATCACCTTTTCTTAAACTTTTTTTGACATCGAAAGGTTCTGTTAAGTTGTTTCCAACCTTTATGGAGCAGCGTGAATTCTCCATGGTCATCCTGCACAAACGGACGAGTTTGGCAGGTATGTAAAAACTAGACACGGCTCTATACAGCTCGTCCCTATAGATGCTGTCATATGCGGCCTTGAAATCGATGAAAAGATGGTGGGTGTCGATTTGGTGTTCTTGAGTTTTTTCCAGGATCTGCCGTGATGTGAATATTTGATCAACTTTGGACTTTCCTGGTCTAAAACCACACTGATAAGGACCTATCAGTCCTGTGAAGGTGATTTTGTCAACAAAATTTTCTTCAGCGATTCTTCTGAGAATCCTCCAGTAATAGAGGTTACTTTTTGGTGCGTTCTTTTGCCCTTAGGTGTTATTAGACTTTACTTCTCGAAAACGACTATGGAAAGACTGTCACAGTCAATTTGGAGCGTTATAGTCATACGACTTGTTTTGCCTGCTATTGAAGAATACGACTTAGAAAATATAATATGGATTCGACAAGACGGTCCCACATACCACACAACTCGGGAAAATATGGCTTTATTGCAAGAAACATATCATAATTTATTAACGTGGTGATATTAACTGGCCGCCAAGATCATGGGATTTCACTCCACTGTATTTATTTTGTGGGGCTACGCGAAAGACCGAGTTCATGCAGATAAACCTTTAACATTTGAGCACGTTTGTACGTCCATATGTTGCGACGTTTTTTTTGTCGTTAAAAGCTCAAGAACCAGAATAGATATCGACTTTTAATAAATTTGGTTGTACAGATATTAGTGCAGAAAAGGCGCTCAAGAAAATTGCGTCGGTGGTTTTTTACCATAGCAGTTTAACATTTTGTTTGACCCTAAATATCTCATTATAGATTGTAACGTTATACCAAACAAGTATATTTTTGGAAAAATACAATTAACGTTTATTTTTTATAAAGCAAAACAAATTAAAAAAAATTTTCAACACGAAAATTTTACAAACAAAAAATGGTTTTAGCCCCAAGACAATTTTGTGCAACGAAAAATAACGTTTTTGATATCAGGTAAAATTTTGGGAAAAATCGAATTCACACTTGTTTTTATAAAAAATAAAAACCTAAAAAACATTACTCAAAGTGGTAAATATTAAATTTCGACTCCAATATATTTTCAAAAATTTGAGATTATGGCTTTTTATTTCTTTTATCTTATAAGATATATTGTTTTAAACATTCGGTAAATAAAAACCTAAAAAAAATTAATAAAATTTAGTAAAAATTGGCTTCAAATTAATTTTAATTTATAAAAAAATATTGTTTTCAACATTAAGTAATTGTTTATAAAAATCTAACAGTCCGTTTTTTCATAAAAAATTTAAATCTACTAAAAATGGTAAAAATTGATGTTTGGTTCTCGTTATCTCGTGAATAATAGAAAACATTGGCTTCAAATTAATTTCACACATCCAATTTCTATTCGTCTATATTAGAAATAAAAACTTTAAAAAAATGCTACTAAAATTGGCAGAAAATTGGTTTTCGAATAAAAATATCATTAACCAAAATACATTTTGATATCAAATAATTTTATCATATGCAAACATTTTTAATATTCTTAGTACAATTCAACTCACAACTTTTTTAACAGAACTCGAAAACCTACAAACCTTTTAAGCAAGATAAATCGAAAGAAGGGATGGGAATTATCAGTGTGGGTCGCATCCCAGCCTCTTTTTGTATTTGTGTCATATGACACAAATAATCAGTATCGGATGAGACTAGCGACTTCACTTATCATCACAAAAAATAGTCAATTGACATTGAATCGGAAGATTTATTAACGCATCACTCTGTTTATGTTCAAAATTTCAAGAAACCAAGTTCAAAAAGAAATCAGTTGATAACTGACCAAATGGTTGCCAGTTTTGCAAACTTAAAGATATTCATTTGAAGAAGATCTTAAAATTAAGTCACTTATTCAATTTCTGAGCATTTTAGATAAAGCGAAAAATTGGAGCTAGCATGCTAGATTTTATCTGATATTAAAAGTTTGAAAAACAAATATCAATGACACTCAAAAATTGTCACATTAGTTAAGTTTTCTGAACTTACGTCTTAATGGTCCCTCGAATTAAAGAAAGCAAAATGATCCCTATTCTGGTCTTCTTTTCATCTCAAGAACTAGAAAAAATATTAGTTTCTAATAAATTTTGTTTTAAAAATGATTAAAAGCATATACAAATTTTAACATATTTTCGACATATGGTTTTCAAACTTATTTCATCAAATAAAAAACATTATTTAACGGTTGATATTTTGAGGACCTTGCTTGGCCTAGATCCTTTCTGATATTGGAGGTTATTTTGGTGGGCTTCAGGGCAAAAATTGGAACAAGTTCTTTTTGAGTTTGGGTTCGTTTCGTCTATTGACATCGTCAGGCAAAATCAAAACTTACTTTCTGGCTTTACCTTGTACTTTACTATATTATTTTTTGTATACCAATTTGTATTTTGAATACTTGCGATGTTCTCTTCCTTTTTATTTCATTCCTTTAACTGTTTACGTTTGTCGACTACCTCTCTCATACACGACACGATACCCCGGCTTCCGTACAAATTTAACTAATCCCTTTTTCAATGGTACATACACAATTTCAAGCCCATTGACCCGATTCTCGAGCTCAAATAAACTGAGCTTGGACAATGTTTTTGTTTTGTCTTATTTTAAATATTAAAACTAATAAAAGGCTCTCCTTCACTTGAAACTTTTTGGGTGGATACGTTACTTGGAGGTTAAAAAAAACGTCACTGAGATATAAATACTGCTGCCTTTCCTCTGAGCATAAGTCTTCCTTTTTTTACAACTATTGGGTAGGTTACCTTGGCGTATGCGTACTTTTTCTTTAATTTCTTAGTCGATTCGTAACAATTGTTGTTTACTTTCGGTTAAAACAAAAAACAATAGACAGTTTTTTACAACAAAGTTCCTAAAAATTCCATCCCAAACTTGTAGTACATTCTTAATACCTCAACAACTAAGTGTTTTTTTGAAGTTCCTTGTACTTGTCTTATTAGAAAAAAATATCATTTGCCTCCTTAAATGCCTTTATTTGAATTTATCCAATTTAATTATCAAAAAAAGGAATTTCGGCATATACCCTTAACTAAACTCTTTTTAATATCTCTCTTTTTGAATTTTGAATTACAAAAACAAGTTTGAAAAATACCAAACAGTCGTGCGTTAAATTTTATTTCCGTTTCTATAACCATTACCATAAAAACAAGACTTACTTGTTTCGTAGTATAAATCTTTTTTATTGGATAATTTGATTATTTGATAAAATAGAATTATAGCTAATTTTTGTGTTTTCGTTTCTGTTCTTGTTTTTGGTAATGGTAATGACTTTTAGAATGTTTTGGTTACCTGAACGCATTAATATACATAACATGAATTTAGACTGAAATTCATTTTGATATGAGAAATAGCAAAGAGCGAAGGTAGAAGGTACGTACTTTTGTAGATATATACATATCTAACTTACCTACTGAATAAAATATGAAATGAAATATAAACTTGATTGATAAAGCAATTTATTTCTACTCCAAAAATGTTTAGGTCTAAGAAAGGGTATGAGATAGGTATGTTATAGGTATATTTTAATTCAAGATTCATTTTGAAGAATGGTTTTTGGAAGTATTTTGAGTTGAGTTATAACAAAATGTGGAATTCTTAAGAGGATCTTATATTTATACCTGAGACTTTCTAGACAGCAAAATAAAGATTTATGAATAGGTAGGGTATGGAATATAATATAATATAAACGTATCCAAAAAATAAAGGAGTGAGGCAAATAAGAACAGCTCCTCATTTTTATTCTCGGAACCTTTAGGAATGCTTTTGTTGTTAGATCTCAGAAATTGAAAACGGCAAAGAGATTCAATTTTGTAATCAATGTTTAGTTTATTGTAAGTGTTTTGGGGGATATTTAAATTAAATTAATCACTTTTATTTCTAAACTTTGCCGTTTTATTATTAAAAATTTATAGGTCACTATGATGAGTATTAATGAAAATATGAACCTTTCATCAACCCTCTGAAAGTAACTTTTAACTAATACTAGGCTACAAAAACGTTATGATGGTTTTGTATAAGCAAAAGTATTATTTTACTGAAACATTGTTTTCTACTTTAATATCAATTTGTATGATGTGAGGTTTAGAAATTTGAGCTGCATCCTTATTCTGCTTTTCTTGCCTCTATAAAGTTTTAACATTAATTTTATTCAAGCTTTTTTTTGAACAGTTTCAAACTTTTATTTTAATGGGGTAGACATTCCTATAGTAGAGTATTTTTGGTGTAACCAGCGGGATTCTTATTATGTTCCCTCATTTTAATATATATGGAGGTATATAGAACACCCTTTCAGAAAACTTTTGGAAACAAGGGAAATACGTTACAAAATTTAATAAAACCACAAAAAATATTCAAGGAATATTTTTTAGGCTTGAACCAATAAAATTGAATACTTAGAAATTATATTTATTTATCGCCTACGACATGATTTATCATTTTTTTGATGACATTAAATCTGATTAATTTTCGCATGAACAAATAAAGAAAACAAAATTTCAAACAAGTGACAAATTTTTTGGAAAAAAACCCACGTGGTTAAACTTTCAATTTGCTAATAAAAACCACATGAGATAATTTTTGTGGTAGGTTGGTTGAAACTTTCGTAAGTATTATTGTATACGTTAAAATCAAAATTGAAAATTATTTTTAAATTAAAAACTTTAAATATATATTTCGAAAGAATTTTGAACATTTTTATGAAATTGTATTAAAAACCACTTTTGTTTATAAAAGTTTAAATTGAAAGTAAGCCAAAAACAAAATGTCTTCGCTGCTAAGATTCATAAATATAAAAATGTTGTTATGTACGTATATGTTTTTTTCAATTTTGTATTATTACTTGCGACATATAGGAACTATATGGCAAGTTTTGCATTCGTGCAAAATTTCGAACTCGAGATTTTAATCAAACATGATATTACGATGGTAGAGAAGCCGAAAAAAGTGGGTCCCGCGATTCCGTCCGGTCGGTTTTGTCTGTCTGTCCACGCTCCTACAGCCTAAACCATTGGGTCGATTGACTTCAAACTTGGAAGTTAAGGTTTTCAGCAGATTCGCGTTAGGCGTTTTTTTCATATTTTTTTTAAGATCAAAACTAACAGTGGCCCCCATACAATTTTTTTGGTCAAAAAACGATAATTCGAATTTTCTCAAAAACAAACCGATAGATTTTTCTTAAATTTTCTCTAAAATTTTATTTTTTAACTTGGCTTCTTTTAATAAGAAAAACATATTTTTGTATTGCTCAGGAATGGTACCGCTCATAGAACCGTTATTTTGTTTTTTAATTTTCTCAGCAACTTATGAATTGATTTCAATAATTTTTTTTCTGAGTAAGCTCTTATATTGCCTTAACAATATGTGATTATCAAAAGTGCAATTTTTAATTGTTTGAATTTTTAAAAAAACATTGAAATTTTTTTTTTCAAAATTCAATATCTCAAAAACGGGTCAACATTTTTTTACAAAATTCAAATGTAAGGCGTATATTTTTAATCTCTAAACAACTCCATACCAAAAATATTTTTAGAACAAAATTGAAAAATTTTATATACAAAAAATTTATTAAAAAAAAAACCGCTCTAACGATTTTCAAAAAAATAATTTGAAAAATCAACGGTTTTTTTATTTATAAAATGGCATTTGAATTTTTGAAGACAAACTTATTTTTCAGGTAAAATTTTGAATCTTAAAAAAAAAATTTTTTAATTATTTTTACTGTATTTAAAATTATTTTGACAAAATTTTAATTACATTCCTATCTTTTATCCAAATTAATGCATTTGGTTAATAATGTATTTTTATAACTATAACTATTGTAAATACCAACTATGGCCTATGCCACTGCATCGGATTAACGAATATGATATGTTTAATCAACAATCTATTTAAAGTGTCTATCAAGAAGTAATATCTTGGTACTTTTGTATACCTATATGATTTTAAAATATTTTTCTTTTGCTTGCCTTCGCCTAAATAAAAGAATAAATACTTAGTACAAGTTAAAGAAACGGGCCAGAAAGAGTATTTTCTATTAGAATCATTTTTTCAACGTGTACACATTATACCTATCTACTTATAAAGGTATTACGTACATACAACTTCTGCAACTACTGCTTACGTATCACTTCATAACTAAAATCCAAAACGTCCAAGAGCCTGACTGTAAACATCACATGAATAGCAATTTCTTCTACCTGATCCTATACTTGTTTCTTTTAAACTTTAACGAAAAAAATAAACTTAACTTAATAACTCCATGTTTGCGCTGAAAACTTATAGGAAATGAGGATTGGGATTGGATTGTAGTAAGAACCTTCCAATTACCAATAACATTCCTTCATTATCATCATAAACATGGCTTTATCTATCTAACCTAACTACCTAACTACACAACCAATAGGAGGCGATCGCTTTACAATTTAAACATTCATCGTATGCCTCTTTCTTATCTTATTTATTTTCCATCCTGGTTCTTCTTAGATGAAATTACAATAAAGCTATCTAAAGGAAAAAAGCTTTGAAGGAACAAGTTGAATCTATATGAATCGCATCGTAGCTTTATACATAATAGAAACCATTTTTCATATACAAAGATCGTACCCAAGTAAAAGCAGACTTATGAATGTAAATAACAACAAATATGGGTAAAAAATCCTAAACAGCTGACAAGCATGCAAAAGTTTGTTTCATCCCCTTATTAGATACAATATTAAGCCATTTTGTTTGTTATATAAAGTGCATTGATATAAATAAAACAAAAACAAATTCATGAACCTTCATATGGATGCTCTTTAAGCCTAGTACATACTTGTGAACCATCTCGTGAACCCATACAAATTTCAGTTTTTGGTTCACCCGTGAACATGTTCGTGAAGCTGAGTGGAGAACAAAGTGGAGAGTTTTCGTTCACGGGCAATTCACGTGCAAAATGAACGGGAACTGTTGGTGAAGCTGAAGTCAAATGTTCACAACGTGTACTCACAAGTGTGTACCAGTGAGCAATGTCAAAAGTTCACTTTCTCCACTGGGGAACGTTCACTTCACGAGGAAGTATGTACTAGGCTTTAAGGTAAAACATATACAAGTGTAGACTTTTTGGGTCGAAAATTAATTATCTCCCTTATTCTGCTGGCTGCTTATGGGAATGGAAATAATATTTTTTTCTCGCTTCCGCTGAATTTCTCCACTTTCGATACTAACGCCAACGACTCGGTATCGGTATCTTGTCGTCCTAAAAGTTTCGGCTCATGAGAGTACTATGGTTTTCATATACAAAGATCGCGCGGATTTTTTTGAGACAAATCAAATGGCGTTTATATCTTTGAAGACAAACTTATTTTACAGGAATATTTTAAAATCTTATATAAGTACTTTCTTAAACATACTCTTAGCATACAGGAGCAAGTTCGTGCGACCCAGTCGTGCATTTTATTTTTTATTAAAAATGTATCCATACAATTTTTTTAATATAGTCCGTATAAAAGCTTATTCGGTTGACCGTCATGCCTAAACAAGATAAACCACCAACAAAACTTAAATCGAACAGACCAATATACCAGCTTATACAAATCAAAAAGGTAAAAGTTTTCAAAAAGCTGCTACTACAAAGGCTTAGCAAAATAATGGATTAAGGAAGACTAATTACGAAATATACATTTTTATTTACATTCCAAGATAAATAAATTGGGTGGCGCAACAGTCCATTTAAGAACTAGAGCCTAGTGACTGACAACTCTCAACCATTCCTGTGTGATTACTGTTGTCAGGGATGGAAGGGACCTACAATTTTAAGCCGAATCCGAACGCAAATTTGAGAAAGTACTTTTCATGACAAGAATTACTCTTAGAGAATTTGTCAATTCCTCGCAAGATTCAGTACCCGTGAAAAAACTTTAGGTGGCATAGGCAGGGATCGAAAACAAGACCACTCGCATGACATTCCAATGCACTAACCATCATTCCACGGGTACATTCCAAGATAGACTCTCGAATTATGAATATGGTGGATGGAAAAGGCAATTTAAGAAAAATAAGTATTCCCAGCTACATTCTTAGATGTTGCTCAAGCCCTTATCAGGGTTGATCACTTGGGACTTGAGTAAATATGAACATTCCCAAGCAATACTACAAGATACTAAAATCATATGTTACAAACCTGCCCTTCAGGATAGAGTATGGTACGACTAAAATTACTCGGAACTACAAAAAATTGAAGCCAATCTACCGCTGGGCACTGGCTTAGGTTTAGGCTTGTATCTTTTATATACAAAAGGATATTTCGCAGTAAATATAAAAGCTATGATGGCTTTATTTACTGATGATACTGCACCAGATAGATCTGTTGCAAAGGTTATACAAAAATTGGCGTATCAAACTAAATGAAACAAATTTGACGCATAGTTAATCTTGCAAATAAAACCATAAATAAAACTCCCACTTCTATAAACAGTACAGAAGTAACTTATTCCAATAGTGCCCAATGGGCACATTATAATGAAAAGAGAAGAGCTAAACTTGAAGTAAGATAGAATTACCTGGTTGAAAGAAATTAACTCTGAACTATTTCTACATAACAAGCTAATTTATGACATCAAACCCATAGTTTGGCTGTACAAGGAAACATTTAAAACAGTCACATTCCAAAGCTCTTCATTGAATATTAAAAGCCCCTTGATATACAAAAACAGCGATCTAGAACGTATCCTTCAAATTATAATGATTACAGAAATGGTAGACGTATCCCATGCCAAATAAGTTGATAGTCTGAAAGCATATCAACCCGACCTTAAAAGAATTATAAATTTAGTAAGAAAAATCTTTTGTTTTGATTAAATGGTGGTATTAGTGCGGTAAGTGTCCCACACTACTCTTTACTGATTCTTATCAAATGTGTTTTGAAGATTTCCTTCGGATGGAAAAAACGTTTCATTAGTTCCTGAAAAAATTTAAAACAAAACTGTTGTAAGGCAATAGAAAAATAAGTTTTTATATTTAAAGAAGCCAATATTTGGGAAAATTTCATGAAAATCTGTCCGGTTGATTTTGAGAAAATTTTAATTTTCATTTTTTGACCAACAAATTTGTATGTTATTTTTGCTCTTAAATAATAATTACAAAAAATCGTAGTCTTTAGTTTCGAAATTTTAATCTCAATCGACCTTGGGGGTCAATAAGGTTGTATGGGTAGGGACGGAATGATTTACCTGCTGTTCCAACCTTTTTTAATTTTGATTAAATCTCGAGTTCGAAATTCTTTAAGAATTCTATACTCAAATATTTCAAAGTTCATAAAACTGAAGAAATTTCATAAAACTTTGGAAGAGGGTTCTTATACTTTTAAATTAGCTTAGTTTTGCAAGACAAAAGCCTTGGCCTCAAAATTAGGACCATTTACATTTTTGTGGATCACTTTAATACCCGACGATAAAAAGTCGACTTTTTAAAAAACAAAAAACAATACAAAACAAAATTCGATGGAGCAACAGTAGGTATAGAACGAGTGCGAGTACTGTTTTCTGGGCGGAGATGACCTGCAGTTTTTTTTAAGCAGAATCCGAAAGCAAATTTGAGAATGCACTTTTCATATGACAAGAATTACTCTTGGAGAAAGGCAATACCTGTGAAAAAAAACTTTAGATGCCGTAGGCAGGGAGCGAACCCAAGACTTCTGACATGACAGTCCAACGCACTAACCATCATTTCACCGTACTACAAAAACAATTACAATACAATTCCCAAAAATCAGATAGTTTGGAAAAGTAGCAGGCTTAAAGTTAATGATTGATGACCCAATCTCTTTGTTTGTATTTATTCTTAAATTATTTTTGAAAACTTTGTTTCAACCACCTTCTTCTAACTAAAAAAAGCAATTTGACAGCTAACAGTATAGGGTTAGAACAACGTGTTAGAACAACGTGTCTTCATTATTAAAGAATATTTCAAAAATAGTGAAAGCTTATGGCGGCTGCAGTTCGAAAATTTCATACAAAATATGGTCGGAATAGTGTTTTAACTTCGTCAACTGTGAAGAGTTTAATTGAAAAATTCATGGAGACTGGATCCGTTGGAGCGGCCAAACACACTGGTCGTCCAAAAACAAGCCGTTCAAATGTGAATGTCGAAGCAGTGCGTGAGAGTGTTGCTGACAATCCAGGAACCTCAATTCGACGTCGTGGACAAGAATTGCAAATTTCAAGAACCTCTCTCCAGCGTATACTCAAAAAAGATCTGTGTCTTCATTCTTACAAAATTCAATTAACACAACAATTGAAGCCTAATGACCATGGACAGAGAAGAGAGTTCGTTGAATGTATTATTGAGCATCAACAAATGGACCCTGATTTTTCGAGCAAAATCATCCTAAGCGATGAAGCACATTTTCATCTTGATGGCTTTTTTAATCGCCAAAATTTCCGCATTTGGGGTTCGGAGAACCCACATGTGATTGTCGAAAACAAATGCATCCACAACGCGTGACTGTATGTTTTGGATTTTGGGCTGGAGGCATAATTGGGCCATATTTTTTTTGAAAATGATGCTGGTCAAGCAGTGACTGCTACTGGTGCTCGATATCGCGACATGATTACACAGTTCTTTCTGCCAAAATTGGATTATATTGATGTGTCCAATATGTGGTTTCAACAAGACGTTGCCACATGTCATACAGCCCGTGAAACAATTCAATTACTGCATGAGACATTTCCAGGTCGTGTACTCTCTCGTTTCGGTGATCAAAATTGGCCTCCTAGATCGTGTGATTTAACACCATTAGACTTCTTTTTATGGGGTTATTTGAAATCACAAGTCTATGTCAACAAGCCCATAACCACCCGTGCATTAAAGGAGGAGATTCAACGCTGCATCAACGAAATTCAGCCTCATTTATGCAGAATGGTCATGGAAAATTTCAACAAAAGAGTGCGCATGTGCATGTAAAGCCGTGGAGGCCATTTGTCCGATGTGTTATTCCATACATAACCCTATCCTATGTACTTTACGAGTCAATAAAAATATAACTATCAAAAGACTAAAAACGGCGTTTTCTATTCAATTCAAATCTTGCGTTAATTTTGGGACACCCTTTATTATAGGAACAATTGAAGTGACATATTTTTACAAATAATTACAAACTAAACAAAATATTTATTTAAAGTTGGTAAGCATTGATTTTAGATTTGACTATCTTGTCAATAAATAAACATATTTTTTCAAACTAATCTTATAGTGTAAAAACATTCCAGATGTAATTTTTTAGAAAAATAAAGTACAATTAATTATTTAAAACTGATTTCCGACTCCAACAGACAACTTATTTTTACAAAAAAAAAATCCGAAAACCTGCAAAAACAACTAAAACCTTAAAATGAATTGTTTTCGAGTCTGTATCTTGCATATAAGGATGATATTGATTTCCACATATTTTTAACTTCAACTTCAGACCGACAGTGTAGGTCGCATCCCAGCTTCTTTTATAATAATTTTTTTCTGAAACAGTATTAAATGTGCTTTGCAACAAAATTGGAGAAACCAAAAATTGAGGGCAAGACTGTTTTTTTAAAGAAGTTAAAAAAGCAATAATATAGGTTTTGAGAACAAGAGGTTTCATTTTGAATAGCCCGATTTTTTGGGTACTTTTATTTTGAAGCTTTAAATTTTTAATATTTGAGAAGTAAGAAATATCGATTTTTCATGCATAATTTTGGAATCAGGCAATTCATTAGCGGCATGACACCCTATTTTACATAAGAACTTTAACTTAGGTCTAAAGATTTTAAAAGTTGAATCCGTTCATAAGAACTTAAACCGTTCGATCACTTGTAACTACGTTTCTTTGCTGTTTGTGTTTCTGAAATGCATTAAAATGATCCGAAAAAATTATCGTCCTTGATAAGACCCATTTTCACCTCAGAGTCTACATACAAATATAAGGCATTGTTGCATTTAAGGGTTGGACACCTAAATGCCATTATTCATCCGCAACGAGTCACTTGTCCCAGATAAGTGATGGATACATTCTGGTTAGCGAAGAGGAAAGTGGACCAATAAGTGACCAATAAACCGCAATTTGATGTGACTTTTTCAACAATTTTGACAGTAAATAAAATAAAGTGCTTCGGAAGTTGTTCAGTTATCATTCTTTTCACGATTTGATGGAACATCAAACTAAACATAAAAATGGCCTATACATAAAAAAGTATTGCTAACTTAAAGCTTTTTTCATGTCTAACAAAAAAAAATCAAAATTTATTTCCTTTCATTACATTTTTTCAACTTTTTCATGAACAATTTTTTTTTACGTTGAAGTTACGACTCTATTCGCGAAATCTACCAATTCATTTAATTCGGGATTCAGAGACGTGATTAAAAAAGTATTAAAGGACTAAAACTGTTTTTTTTTTTTAATTCAGATAAGAGCCATATAGATTAATCTCATATCAAATAAAAAGTGTTTTTTTTTTTTTAAAGTTAACCCATGTTAATATATTTTATTTAGACAATAACCAAACAACAAAATAAAAACAAAACACTTAAAACTTTTAAAATGCATGCATTTCCATTCGACCCACATTATGTACTTTGGCGTGTACTGTACATCAGTACAAACGTGTACTATATTGAACTATCACTCAGTAGTTCATGGAAACAAAACTAAATAAATAAAGGGTCCGCAATTTACAATAACCATTCGTATACACCCACACCATAGAGACATGCTATAAAATTCAAAACCCTTGCATTTATTTTTATTTGTTTATTTTCCTTTTTTTTGTATATATATTGTGTACTGATTGCGTGGGGTGACTCTTTGACCGAATGCATTGCATCGTTTATATTGTTTATTTGAAAAACATATGAATACTCATACGTATAGTATTAGGTATGTACGAGTAGCACGTATTTTTTCTTTAGTTCAATTTTAGTTGATTTAAGTTTAAGTCCCTTTCGCAGTTTAAAAGTCACATTGAAGGTACTCATTCCTTTATATATCAACTCAAAGAGAAAAGATTGTTATTGTTTGGAGGGGATACACTTGAATGGTTGAAGACTTGTAAAATATGTACATACGTGTTTAGGTGGAGGTATGTACGTTCTAGGTAGTGTACATACAAAGTTAGAAATCAAATACAAACAATATGTTTGTTTATTTTTATTTGTTTCAATATTTTCTAAAGAACTTTATAGTTTGCTCAACTAATCGAGGGGACTATATGAGCTGAATACAAAGTGGACAACGTCATTATACTCGCATTTGGGGGAATGTTAGCTTGTTGAAATGAAAACAAATATACATTAAGCTATTGAAATGTTATACCTTTGTTTTTAAATTTACTTTTTTTTTGTATATTTACAGGTGTCCTGGATTAGAAAAAAGGATTATCATCTGCTGACAGTCGGCCTGACGACATATAGTAGTGATGAAAGATTTAGCGCAACACACTTAAAGCACTCAGAGGTAATAATATTTAACAAAAATAAAGAAAACATCACACAGTTTTTAATTTTTAAATTAAGTCACTAAGTTAGGATATAATAAGCTACAAATATTTTCTAAGGCATTTGCTTGTAATAGAATTCGATAAATCTATTTCTTCAAAAAACATACCTTTTGTTACTTATATCAATAAGTGTTTTTTTTTAAGGATACGTGATTTCCCATTGAGCCCACACTTTCCAAGATTTAGACAAACCTTAAATGTTGTGTTTTAATAGTTTTGAAAAATAAACAAATTATAGCAATTATTTTCAATACTGACTTCAAAAACTAAATAAGTTTTGTATGTATAAATGTGAGTACAAACAAAACATTAAATTTTAAAGGGGTTAACATGTCTTTAATTAGAATCTCGCCTACTAAACAATTTCTATAATATCAGGTTTTTAAAATATGCCCTAAAAATGCTAAAAAAAATAAAAACTGTGTTTTTAAGGCTAAGTTAAAACTCAAAATATCTCTTACCAATAAATTGTATGATGATTTTTCAAAGAACACAATCAAAACCATTATCTATACTTTCATAGTTTTAAAAACTACGTCTTGGAGTTAATTTTTAGTACTGATCAACTTTTAAATATACCTGGGGTTCTACTATGTAACTCGATTCTACAATAAAATTGCTTGAATTCGAAAAATTGGTACTATGTATCTGTTTGGCTATTTTTGAACCAACGAGAATCGAATAGTTCTAGTAGTGCCAACTATATTCTTATGGACTTTCGAATAAACGAAGAACTACGTAACTCGAAAGCAGAATTCAAAGCAAGGCAAAATCGAAAATAATAACTCTATGTGTTTGCGAGCGAGATTTTTTTTGTCAAAGTGTAAGTAAAATGTAGAATATGAATTTAATTTACCACCGTAATTACACTGGAAGTTCGTGATTTATGCTAAAAATATCTTTTGCACTTTCGTTTCTCTTCCTCATTCATTGCAAAATAAATTCATCATCAGCGATCACATGACTATTTCGATTGAAGTCAAAAACTTTGGCAAGTATTTTTGTGCAATTCCAGCGTTCTTGTCACCACTGATTTGGTATTGCTAACCTGCTGGTTTCAAAAACTTCAATGCTGCTGATAAATTAATGATAATCGAAACAGCATTTTGTCTTCTGCGGGTAGACATCTCCGATGATATGGTGTTAAGTAAGAACATAAATCTGTCTTTAGAAAGACGATTGCTCTTAACAAAACAAAAAAAAAGTATATATTTTTCATTAATAATACTTTCAAATATTCTACCGTATATATATGTACAGACCTTTTCTCACGTAACTCCATTATTTTGGAATTATCTCTTATTCTTCTGCGTTGAATTAGCTCGTACCGTTCTTTATTTCTTTGCAAATTAAACCAAATTCCAACGGTTTCAATTGAATATAGAAGAAAAGGATTAAAGCAAACTCTACGTCACTGCAAAAATGGAACGATACACTCTTCAACACATATCTCATGGTTTACATCGCCAAAAATTATGCTAAGTGTTTAAGTTTTCTTCAACGATGCAAGACCCCTTCTGACCTAGCTACAATTTATAAAGGCTTTATCAGGGCAAGTACTCCCATAACCCACTTCAGTTTCTTGGCCATAATTAAAAAGTGAGCTGTAAAAATTATAGGTTATTGTTGTCAAACTGAAACTTTTGTATCTCTCAAAAACTGGCTGAAGGTTTCTTGACTGTCATTATTTCATCGCTACTTTTATAAACAATGCTCTTATGAAATAGTAAGTTGCATTCCTCCCCTCAAAGAATTCAACCGTAATACCCGTTCTTCTAGGAATAATCATCAGTTTACTCTTAAGCCCAATTTCGGGCTTATGGTACTGTGTAGAGATTCTTACTTTAGTCGTACTACACGAATGTAAAATGCTTTACCAGACTCAATATTTCCCACTCATTGCAATTTGCAGACATTCAAAATCAATGTGCATCGGTATTTCCTTTCTAATCCTATCCTCCCTTCTAATGGCTCGCACTGTGTTTAATCATAATAAGGGTATTCATATCTCCTTGAGTGTCGCGTAAAAAAAGCAGCATTAAGATCGTTAATAGTCACTAAAAAAAATGATAAATATTGCAGTCATTCATAGTTCCCAAATCGAAATTTTGTCCTTAAATGTTATTTTGGGAAGATATGACGACAATTGGAC
Organism: Eupeodes corollae; assembly: GCF_945859685.1. Classification (NCBI taxonomy): domain Eukaryota; kingdom Metazoa; phylum Arthropoda; class Insecta; order Diptera; family Syrphidae; genus Eupeodes; species Eupeodes corollae. The sequence continues at coordinate 57,613,303 of NC_079149.1, read as the reverse complement.
ACAGAGTTTTTAGAATTTAACATCTTTAGAATTGTTTCTTTGATACCACGTAATTTATAAGGTCTACGCTAATGCTTTAGTCGATGCAAGGCCTTCAATATGGAATGAAGTTATTGAGGACAAACACTATTGTATCGTAATAATGCTATTCTATCTTCTTAATGTAAACTCTCATTGGAAACCCTCTTAATATCAAAAATCTAAAGCAATTTAAATTAAGTTCATCAAACACCTTCAGAAAAGAATGTTTAAGTTTCCCTAACACAACCCTAATGAAGATTGTAATTCATTATTATGAAAATAGGCTAATTAGCAATTCATTAAAAATTACCATGAGTATTTTAATTTGCACAATGTCTTAAGTTAATGTAATTAATATCAAATTCATACAAAAGTACAAACATTTTCTTAGGAAACAATAAAACACAACCAAAAGTAACAAAAGTATGGTTTAATTTTGATTTCAATTACCTGTATGTACGTTTATATATCTATATTAACATATATATGAACAATACGTGCACAATAGGGAAAAAATACTTGACATGAGTGTGGTAGGTACAATTCATCTTGAGACTTAAGTTCTGTACTTTTGTATTCTACTGCAGTTTCCTTCTCTATTAAAAGGGATATAAAAATAGTTTGCGACGAAACTATTTTAATAAACCAGCATTGTCTAGAAAGAACAATAAATTCCTCTTTTTGTATGTGTATGCATTGCATGTGTAGTTAAGTGCGATACGTCTCTGGTGGTTGTTGCTCTTACACAGACAAGGCTTTTCTATTTGAAAAAAAAAATACTACAACCTAGTATTTAAACAATAAGACTTTCATTAGCCTAATGTAGGTCAAGCACGTGTATAAAAGTTACATATTTACTAGGTATAAATATTTTATCAAAGAAATGTTCATGCTTCAAAGCAAGTTTAGTTTGTAAAATTAAACTAAGCCGGTTTTCATTTTAAAAGTGATAGAATTGCTGTTAATGTGTTCAAACTATCTTGAAGAAAAACTAATTGGACAATTTGCAATTAATGAGTCTATAATTTGTCTAATCTAAAGTATAGAACTTTAAAATGGAATTAAACAAATAGAATGTTTTACATTGACATGAAATTTACTTCATCAGCAAAATAATCTTCTGTAATTATAATTTGAATGTAGTTAATGGCACCATAATATGGAAGCTTAATTTTCTATAAGTCTTTCCAACATTTTTATATCTGTAATTACGTAGCAAATATTGTTTTCGATAACGTAGCAAATATTGTTATCGAAGGATCCTCGCAGAAAATAGTTGATCCATATTGTTTAATAACATTCTTAGAAGATAATTCACGCTTTCGTAACGTGAAAACATGTGCAATGAGTTCTGTGACATATAAAAAGGGTTGAAACCAAAGCTCTTGCATATCATGGTTGTTGAATTGTTGACCAAAAATTCAGTAATCATGGCTCTATAGCGGTTACTATTAAATGTAACTTTCGGGTAAGTGTTTTTTTAGAATAAATACGGACCAATTATTCCTCTTAACCATAAAGCATGCCAAACAGTCAGTCTGTTTTTGTGAATATACTTGGGAATCATCACTTCAAATATGGCAGTTTTGGAGTATCAATTCAACCAAGGCGTTTTATTTCGCACATGTCCGTCCTGTTCAAAATAAACATCGTTACATGAATATCTAATAATTGCATACAAAATTTAAAAAGCTTTGTAGTGCAGTCCATAAAAGTAGTACCACAACATACACAATAGTGACACTTTGTGGAAAACTAGGCTTTTCAACAATAATTCCTAGATTTTTGAAGTCCAAAATTTTAAAAAATTAGAATGCATATTAAATTCGCCTCTTATTTAAAAATAGGTTTCATTACTGATAATGATTTTTCAATGCAAATCATAATAATTTTGTTGCTGGTTATAGAGTGGCTTAAATTCTTTTGTTAAATCACCTTTAAAAGCCTTAGGACCTAAGTTTTTGTGCATATATTTACACGGTGTTGTGTTAAAGTATTTCTAATCGATAAGAATTTAAAAAAGGTGTATTTTCGTTAAATGAACTGGCTTAAGTTACACCAGCACCATTTTTAAGTGTTTTTAAGCGACGCACGCAGTTTTAATTTACTTCACATCATTTTTTTGTTCGAAGACTTAAAATTTGTCCACCGATTTCACTATTTCCAGTCAATAAGGTGCTTCACAAGACGTCCCGAAAGTCCTTAAGTTTTACGAAGTGTGACATTAGAATGGTCACTATTTATACATAGTTTTTTTTAACAACTAGAATGAAAAAGTTGTATCTTGTCAAATGTCAGAAGATGTCAGCGTCAAAAGTGACAGAATGTCATATAAGGGACTCCTTAAAATAAAATGTCTTATTGGAAAACTCTTTAAGTAATTATTTTTAAAAGTTTTTATTTGTTAACTATTTCACTTTACACACTTAATAAGGCTTTGAGACTATCTGAATTCATGAAGTAGCTTTTTCAAAAAAAGAAAAAATTCAAGATGGTTCTCCAAATCTTTAATCCCTTTTTGCAATATTCATTAGAGCTTATAGTTTTTTATAAATTTTTTTTTTTAAATGTTCATGAGTTATTAGATTTTAGCTTTCAAACAAAAATCAAAAACAAAGGATAAACCATAAAACGTTTTTCAAAAAAAATCAAAACGGTTTAAATAACTAATCCGTCGTCCAAGTAATTCTATTACATAAATGTATTATTTAAAATTATGTGAAAACTCGTATTTTTAAAAACTGAGTAGATAGTTATAACGAAGTTCTGATTTGTAACCAGCACTTAAAATTAACTAGAAAACCTTTTTTTTTAAACTATTGAAATTTAAGGTTTGCTGAAATTTCATATATGTATGTATATAAAAAATCAAATTAAAACTTATAATTTACAAAAATTTCAGAATCTAAGAAAGATACTAAAACAATTATAACTGTTTCTATCAGACAAAGACTTTTACTTTATTAAACATTTTTAACGTTGACATGATCTGTAAAACACAACATCATTTAAATGACCACCACGCGAATTGTTGCTACATATTGTGCGGTATAACTTGACGAAGGTTGGTTTTTAAGTGTTGCAGAGTTAAAGGTTTATCTGCATAAGCACGTAGCTGCACAAAAAAATGTCCCGCGGTGTCTTACGCAGTCAGGAAAACCATATTAGCTCAAGCTATGTAGCATTTAGAACCGTCTTATTGAAACCACATATTCTCCAAGTTGTATTCTTCAATAGAAGGCAACAATAATTGGTTATCATATGACCATAACGCTCTGAATTGATGGTCGCTCCGTCGGCATTTTCGAAAAAGTAAGGTCCAATCACACCTCCAGCTAAAGAGCGTACCAGACAGTATCTTTTTGTGGATGTAATGGCCTCTCTTCAAAAACTTATGGATTCTCAGAACCCCACCGAGTGAAAAATTTGCTTCGTCACTGAAGGAAATTTTGTTCGAACAATCGCCCTCACCGCCTGTTATTCAAGCACCCATTCGGCTTATCTACTAAGTTGTGAATGGTCAGCTGGCTTCAGTTCTTAATTGAACCTAACTTTATATGGATGAATACGCCATAAGGTGCCTTAATACAGTCCTAGTTCCTGAGAACGACGACGAATCGACACATTCGAGTCTCCGGCAAAACTTTCACTTACAGCAGCGATATCTTAAGCGAAACTATGATATACAGGCATTACATAATCTATAACAAATCCAGTCTTTTCAAATGTCAATAACTTGCGTAGTTGGGCCATAATCTCCTTTCAAAGCACGATATGTAACTGTGGTAGAATCATAATTTTCGTATTAGGTTTTAACAATTTGTATGCGTTGTGCGATAGTTAAGCGATCCATTTTTGTAAATGTCAGACTTTCGACAGACACAAAAAAAATTGGTTTAACAACTTAGTTTGACAGATGTCGAATTACAGCCCTACACTTTTAAAACCGCAAAATGGATAATTCGTTATTATAAGATGATATTAGATTCCGGATTCAGTATTGTTTTGTTTGTTTGACAGAAAAATAACGTGATTTTATCGAACAATGACAAAACCAATGACATTTTCAATTTTAATGTACCAAGCAAAAAAAATAATTTAAAATAAATATATAGTACAGTCTTGATTATAGTACCTCTCTGATTACATATCACCCCTCTTCATTTAAAACTTCAGAGAATTAAACATCTGAATCACTAATTAAAGACATAAAGTCCTTGCATTGTAAGTCCTTTCATATTACATAATTACAAGAATTAAGCCTTTTTGGAATTATTCGTAAAATACAACATCCTATATCTGCTTCAGAAGATACAAGGTCAACAGAAACTTCATATATTTTTTTTCCAAGTATACCATTTTTTATTTATAGACACTAATAGCTTTCATGATGACTAAAACCATCCTTAAGCTAGAAAATATATCATATCCATTTAAATCTAACTTTTTTCTAACACAATTTCGTTCTTATTTCTTTTTCCTATTATTGCTGCATCTCAATGGAATATCCTTGACATTCATATGATATAAAAAATATATAAATTGCTCGTTTGGTTAAACCTTGATAAATTCTCCTCATGGTTACCTGACGTGGATATGACACATAACAACAACAACAACAAATATAAACACCAAAAATAAAAAATGCAACAAAACCATTATTCCACATATGGTATACTTTTTGTGGGATATGCGGATGAACTCACGTGCTTTTGGTGCTGTGACCTGATAAACGTAATCGCATCCTTACCCTTGCTATGGCTCTGGTTGTGACTGTGGAAATGGCTATGGCTCCTGGCATATGGCATTGCATCACTTTTCCTGTCGATGGATATGTCATCATCACTTGCGGGATGCATCATGTTACGTGTGTTTAATATATCTACGATGGGATGTAATATGGCGAATGCCATCATGCAATAAAATAACTCAACTTGTCTACAAAAACAACAACACAAAAAAATAAAGGATTGGACGCTGCAAATAAAATTCGTGCAACTGCGTGACGCTGGCGTCTATGAGTGTCAGGTATCAACTCATCCGCCCACATCGATATTTCTTCACTTGGATGTTGTCGGTAAGTTGTTATGGATTTTATAGGTATTACAATTTATTTTTATAAATATTTTATTTCATTTTTTGATTGAGAGATTATATCGTACCCGTTCATATATTTTATTGAAATTATGAAGGTACTTACGACGATTTTTAATAGAAACTGTTTATTCCAGATGAGTACATGAGTAATTTCCGTGTCTGCACATTGCATCCACGTTGATGATAATAAAAGAAAAATGGGAAATTGTTTGTATAGCTTGAAGTGCTACATGATATTAAAATTATCGTTTAATATTTCACCAGGTTGCTCAAATCATCAAGATTTTAAGGTTAGCAAGCTGGTGAATGATCAGGATCAGGAATTGGTTAATTGGATGCGTACGGCTTCACTATTTTTTATCAAACTTTTTCATATCTGATTAAGAATTCACAAATGAAAGGGATCTCTATCAGTTTTTGTTCATTTAAGCAACGGTGCTTAGTTCTTTAAAAAAAAAAAAAGAAGTTTAAGTATGTATTTGAAGCATTGAACGTTGTGGTAATATGGAAATAAAAAATTCCGACAACAAGTGTAGTAAATAATAGAAGCAATCGTTTCAGGTCTAATTTTTCAATCATTTTGGGAAAATCACGTAATAAAAACACAGCTATGTCGTCAGCCCCAGAAGCTTTGTTTGACTTCAGTTTAGATATAGCTATCTTCACTTCGTCAAGGTCGGGTAGGCGGAATTGTTGATCTGCGTCGCCTAGGTTGAGTGGTTCTATCTCCCTTACAGTGGAATTCGGTTCGTCATCGCCTTTATATAATTTGGAGAAGTGGTATTTCCATATTCTCAGCATCGACTGCGGTTCTACTACGATGTTCTCCTGATCATCTTTTCAGGCTTCGGTTCGTGGCTGGTACCCTTGGGAGGTGTTTTTTTTACGTTTTTGTAAAATTTACGAACCTCATTCCTGTTGTGAAATCCTTCTATCTCCTTGATCTCTTTTTTTCCATATAAGAAGCCGGTGTTCCTCTCTCCTCTTCTGCTCGTAAAGATCGCGAGAAGCTCTGGTCCCTTTGTGCAGTGCCGTTTTCTATGCCTGCTGTTTCGCTGCGTGCGCTTGCCGGCATTCGTCGTTAAATCAGGGGTTTCGCTGTGGGGGCCGTGAGAAACAAAGCACTCCAGAGGCGGGATCTCTGATGGCTGCAAGGCAATATTGCCACTGGTTTTCAATTCTTAATAGAGGCAGCATAGGACTCCTTAAGAGGTTATTAGAGACTCGATCGGAAAAGGACATGGCAGTCTCTTGCGATTGTAGCCGTCTAACTTCGAATCTTCTCACAGTACTTCCTTGTTTTGACTTGGATCGGTGTATCTGTATACCTTGGGTACAACGAGGTAGTGGTCCGATTCAATGTTGGCCCCTCGGAATGTTCGGATATCCTGTATACTGAAGAAGTGTCGTGCGTCGATCGCAATGTGGTCACTTTGGTTGACGAATGATTGATCAGGGGATTTCCGTGCCTCCTTGTGGGTATTGAGATGTGTGAACTGCGTACTAGCTACCAGAATGTCTCGCCTCGCAGCGAAATCGATCAGCCTGAATCCGTTTGTAGGAGGTGGTGTCGTGCAGGCTGTATCTCCCGATTATGCCACTAACTATGTCTTCTCTTCCTAGCTTGACATTAAAATCTCCTAAGAAAATTTTAATGTCGTAGCCAGGGTACTGCTCATATGTCTTGTCCAAGAGCTCAAAGAATATGTCGTTAGTGTCTTCATCTTTCTCCTCTGTTGGGTCATGCTCGCATATTAGACTTATGTTGGCGAATTTAGCCTTGATGCGGATTGTCGTAATGCGCTCGCTCACACTGTTGAAACTCAAGACTTTTTGCTTGAGTCTAGTTCCAACAAAAAATCCACACCCAAATAGACGCTGTCTTTGTTCTCGGTAGCAGTTGCCGTAGTATACATGGCAGTCTTTTAGTTTGCGTTTGCCCGGTCCATCCCTTTGCAGTTCTTGGATGGCGGTAATATCTGCCTTGCAGCAGTTTTTGTTCAGCTGCACGTGGTCTGTTAAGGGACCTTAAATTCCACGTACAGGTCCGAAGTTCGTTGTCCTTATTTCGTTTGAGTGGGTTGTCAACAGTGAATCCGTCCGTATCCGAGACTTGTTGGTGCTTCGCAACAAAAGGTATTTTTACCTGGCCAGTAAGTAAACCCACCGGCACAACTCCCAACCTGGAGGGCCAGATCCTTAATATAACTAGAAGGACGGGGAGCTAGATAAACCGCTCCTTACAGGCCTGGGCTCCGAATATGTCGAAGAAGCCCTATAAGGTGTTCACTAAGTAGTTCAACCTTACTGGAACTGTAGACGCCACCGTTGATTCCATCTCGAGAATTCGTCCGCTGCCGCCTGGATAAGGAGAGGTGCCTTAGTGGAAACACCTCTCCCCCCTCTCTCGTTTGTTGCCCCCAACAACTTTCCACTGGGGTTGGAACCCAATCTCCAGTTGGGGTACTAGGCACCCATTGTTCACCGCGGGGAGGTGAGAGTAGGAGTTGATAGACAGAGGTGGATTTTGAGAAAAACCTGTGGACGCTTGTGTCCTCTTGAATGCACATGTCCACCATTCATACATCTATAATACCATTTTTTAGTCAAGTGGTCTTTTCTTTAGACCGAAATGGTGGTTACATTAAACCGCTAAATCTAATTTATTTTCAATTATTATTCCACGAAGGACCTTGCTTTGGAATTTTTGGATGGGTTCAGCATTTGTTTTCTTTGTACAGCCCCATAGTTGGATACCATATGTCCAAACGGGTTCTAATACTTAGTTTTTGTTCTGGATAGATAGGTCAGAGTTCTTTCCTATTAACCAGTACATTTTTCTGTACTTCAAGTTTAGTTCTTCTCTTTTCTTTTTGATGTGTTCTTTCCATTTAAGCTTTGCATCCAAATTCATTCCAAGGTATTTGGCGGTATTGGAGTAAGGTACTTCTGTACTGCTTATAAAAATTGGAACATTGTTTATGTTTTTGTTTGTAAAGATTACATGCGTCGATTTTGTTTCATTTAATTTTTACGCCATTTGTGCCAATCACTAACTTTATCGATTTTTTGTGTAGCCTTCGTAACGGATTTATCTGCAAAGGTGGCCATGATAGCGTTGATGTCCACTGGAATATCTCTTGTATATAACAGATACAGGGTTGGTCCTAGGACACTTCCTTGTGGTACACCGGCTTCAATTTTCTTAAGTTCCGAGTAATTTTGGTCGTACCGTACTCTAAAGAGTCGGTTCGTAACGTAGGATTTCAGTATTTCGTAGTATTGCCTGGGGAAGTCCCTATGCAGTTTGTACTCAAGTCCCAAGTGCCAAACCTTGTCAAAAGCTTGAGCAACATCTAAGAACACAGACGAGCATACTTGTTTTTCTTCAAGTGCCTTTTCCACAACATCCATAATTCGATGCACTTGGTCTATCGTGGAATGTTTATTTCTAAATCCAAACTGATGGCTCGGAATTAGTCTTCTTTCTTCAATTATTTTGTCAAGCCTTTTCAGTAGCAGTTTTTCAAAAACTTTTGCATTGATTGGTATAAGCGATATTGGTCAGTAAGATGTAACTTCTGTTGGTGGCTTACCTTGTTTAGGTATAACAATGACTTCTGCAATTTTCCAATGTTGTGGCACATATCTTAGTTTAAGGCATGCGTTTATTATAAATTGGAGTTTCTTGAAGGCCATAAGAGGCATTTCTTTCAGAACCTGAGTAGTTATAAGATCGTACCCTGGTGATTTTTTGTTTGACAACTTATGTTGACACATGCTTCTTACTTCTTTGAGCGTGACAAAAGGTATTTTACATTGGTCGTTTCTGTCAACAAACTGTAAGGGATCTGTAGCTGTGCTTGCTGGGAATGCCTTGAAAACATTCGCGAGATGTTCAGCGAAGAGATCAGCCTTTTGTTTCGGGTTTCCGATCCATTTACCATCTTGAAATTTTATCGGCGGGTTTTGTGTCTGAGGTCTTTTTTGGCGCTTAGCTGCTTTCCATAAGGAGTATTCTGTTGAAGCATCCGTCGTCAGACTTTTCAGGAATCTACTTAGTGAATCATTTTTAAACTCACAGATTTTTTTTTTTTAATTCGTTGTTAAGACGGTTAAAAACTACTTTATTATCTGGGAATCTCGTGGATTGCCATTTTCTTCTAGCTCTTCTTTTTTCCAATATCAACTCCTTTATTTCGACAGGATATTTAATTTCTTTTTCTCTCGCATTCGAAATAGTTGGAGTACTTTCTTCTGCAGCCTGCTGCACATCAGCAATAAATTGTTCTACTTCATGATCAATTTGTTCAATTGTTTGCATAGGGGATCTTAGGTTTATAAAATTTTCAAGTTTGTCTCTGAATTCGTTCCAGTTTGTTCTGTTATTCACGAGCTTGTGATTACTTTTTTCTATTATTTCTGTTTCGCTTAGTGATAAAATTACTGGAGTATGATCTGATGATAAATCGTAATTACCTTCGACACTTATATGATTTTGTTTAATACCTTTAACTACGAAAAAGTCTATAAGGTCTGGTATTTTGTTAGTACCAGATGGCCAATATGTTGGCAAACCAGAATAATAAAATTCGCAGTTGTATTTTCGGCCTTCTTGGTATAGCCGTTTACCTTTTGTTGTTATGAGCCTAGATCCCCATTGGGTTTGTTTAGCATTGAAGTCGCCACCAACAAGGAAGTTATGCCCTAACAAATGTAGGAGTTCTGCATAGTCTTCTTCAGTTGGAGAGCACCTCGGAGGGCAGTATATAGCTGCTATTTTGAATTCTTTCTTTTTTATACCAATACTAATTGTTGTTACTTGCATGTTTTCTTTAGTAAACTTTGGTTCTTCATAGTGTGTTAAGCACTTTTTTATAAGTATTGCTGATCCTCCCCTAGCTTTGTCAGCTGGGTGCGGAGCGTGATAACATGTATAGTTTGGTAATTTATTATCAAGACTTTGTTCAATAGCGAGGTGGGTTTCGGACACCAAACAAATGTCTATATGCTCTATGTCTAAAAATATGTTTAGTTCTGATACATGCTGTAAAAGACCGTTTGCATTCCATGTTGCGATTTTGAGTGTTCTGTCCATCATTGTTTTTTAAGAGCGACTTCTTCGCTTAGCTGTTTTAAAATATGTGATGTTTCATTTTGTCCACATACGACTAAATAATGAAACCTTTCTTTTTTCTCCGTGATCAATTTTCGTGTGAATAAACATCTTCATTTTATTTTTAAACTTAAATCATTGAAGGTAAGGTAAAGATGTACATTCTTAAAAAGTTTCCACTTAACGAAAAAAAACTAGTCATCTTCTTGCCATGTAATCTAGGTATGCATCTATTGTTGTATTCATCATTCAAAAAAGATCAAAAAGAGTTAAAAAAAACATTGACAAAGCTGCGACATTTTGATGGAAGATGACAATCACACTCTAAAATCTAAAGAATTTTTCCAGTTCTGTAAGAAGATCCAAGTTGAACTTTTTATCCTTTTTGAATTTTGTTTGTATGTGTTCTCAGACAATACAAAAATATACTGTATAAAAATCAAAATTATGTTTGTGCATAAATTTCATAAACTGAAATGTTTGAACGCTGTGCTCAGTTTGTTTTATTTATGCATTTTATTATTAAATTTTATTTTATTTCTCATTAGTTCAGTCAAATCATTTAATGATGTTGAAAAAAACGCAACTTAAATTTTTGTGTTTGGAAGAATATTTTAAAATTTATCAACTTCATTTTAATTCCAATAATTTAAATTCATGAATTTAAACATTTTCATTAAAAATAATAATTAAATTCAAAAATAATAATAAATCATCAAGGTTCTTGGAATAATATGAAAATATTAAAAATAACACGCATACGCCCCAGTGCACATCACATGTACAGAAAACATGTTAGAGGCCACACGCTACGCAGCATAATAGCAGCCACAATGAATTTGACTTTCTAAGTGCGGTTTTTGTGTGGAAAATTTGCTGAAAGACTTGCTTGTTCCCTCCCTCTCTCTCTCTTCTTCGCTTAATGTAAATCGTTGTCTCTCTTTCTATCTCCACTAAATGAATGTAGGTTGATTTTTTTCGTATTTATATAATAAAACAAAAATTGCTTTTGGCAATAGAATCACAGTAGGCCCACCCAGAAAATTCCTCGACCTATCTGACACGTATATCGCACATCCCATAGTGTCATAAGCAAAATAAAATTATATTTTAAAAAGTGCAAGTGTGTATATGGCCTAAATGTATTAAAATTTTAATGAGTATCATCCCTACATAAAAATGTTCTGTCAGCCAGCGAATTCTTTTTTCGTTTTTGGTGCTTCTTTTTTTTGACAACCACGCGCTTATGACCACACAGGCCTTCCGCCCTTACCCCATGCAAAACAAAAACGGATGCCATTTTATTTATTTAAAATTTTGTGTTGCTTTGTTTTTGCTGAACAATGGAATAGATTCACCGGATAACAATTTGCATTTCTATACGCAATGCACAACCCGAAAACACACACAATTCTCATACTCCTGGAGAAAACATGGGAGCGAGTGTTATATTGTCCGCCACAATTTGTAGCACAATGGCTATACCTTGCCTGCCTGCCTCTGCATCGCGTAGCTCGTCTCCAATTTGTCAGTTGTCCTGGAAAGCCGGGTCAGGTACACATATAAGCAAAGTACCTGAACCTACAAATAATATGGATATAGAGAAGTTACCAACTGAATTCGTGTGGCACTGGCCTGGCCTTAGAGGCAGGGACCTCAGTGTTTATTTAAAATTTAATTTCATTACGAATGTGAACATTTGAATGTAGTTCGTGATTTATTTAAATGTAAATATTTAGCATGACACTGCTTTGTTCAGCTATACGTATCTATGTATCTACCCACCTTAGTTTTATCTGTTTGTATATATTGAATGTTTGTAGAGAATTTAAATTTGTTACCGGTATCTGCGACTTGTCATCGAACGAATGATGACAGATCTGACGTGTGATGCTGTAAAGTTATACCCATATAGTTAACAACCATGGGAAGAGGGCAAATAAAATTAACTTATTTGTTGTTTGTCTTACGACACGGGACAGGCATCATAAATCCAGATCAAATTTGGTAAATCACGTTGCATTATATCTTAGAGTAATCAATATATTATTATTTACATAAATAATGTGGTGTGGGAAAATCAATTTACCGACTGAATAATGCGTAATGTTTTCAAAAACCAAAAAAATATAGACAACAAATTCTTAGATGAAATTACTGCTAGGAAGAAATCATACAGAAATAGCTTGATTGGTTAAATATTTGAAAAAAATATTTCTGGGAAATTTAAAAGAACACAAACACTTAATTTTTGGGTTGTGCCATCCACTTAATGAGAGTTAGTAAATTAGAAACTCAAGTACCAATACCTTCTGTTAGTGTTTCAAGTAATGTTTAAAAATTCTCATAAAAGCTCTTCTCTGCGTTGCGGTAAGTTAAGAAAAGTCAATAATAGCGTTTTCGTGATAATTCCAGTTTCTTAAGAAGCGATAGCCTTAGCACATTTTATTAAAATGTTTTAAACATTTTTGATGCAATCAATGGAGGACCAGAGCTGCTCGCAAGCTCTACTAGCAGAAGAGGAGAGAGGAACACCGGCTTCTTAGATGGAAAAAAAGAGAGCATGAGAAGCACCCGATCGAGCAGATAGAGAGATGTCACAACAGGAATGAGGTTCGTAAACTGTCCAAAAGGTAAAAAAAACTTCCCAAGGGTACCAGCCACGAGCCAAAGTCGATGTTGAAAATATGAAAAGATCACTTCTCCAAATTATAATATAACGGAGATGACGAACCGAATTTCGCTGTAAGGGAGATAGAACCGCTCAACCTCGGCGACGCAGATCAACAATTCCGCCTACCCGACCTTGACGAAGTGAAGATAGCTATATCTAAACTTAAGTCAAACAAAGCTGCTGGCGTTGACGCGACGGCATCGCTGCCGAACTATTCAAAGCAGCAGGCGATGACTTGGTAGGGAGCATACACCAACTCATTTGCAAAATATGGTCGGAAGAAAGCATGTCCGATGAGTGGAATCTCAGCATAGTATTCCCGATACATAAGAAAGGAGACCATCTAAACTGCGCCAACTACAGAGGCATCAGTCTCCTTAACATTGCGTATAAGATCCTCTCTGCCGTATTATGTGAACGTCTGAAGCCGTTCGTCAACAACCTGATTGATCCTTATCAGTGGGGCTTCAGACCAGGAAAGTCCACTATCGACCTTATTTTCACACTACAGCAGATCTTGGAAAAACCCAAAAACTTCAAACCGATACCCACCATGTGTTTATCGATTTTAAAGCCACGTATGACAGCATCTATAGGGAAGAGCTCTACAGAGCAATGTCTAGTTTTGGCATCCCTGTCAAACTTATCCGAATAAGTAGAATGACGATGGAGAATGCACGCTGCTCTATCAATTTCGAAAAATATCTCACCGATGCTTTTTATGTAAAAAAGGTTTTAGACAAAGCGATGCACTGTCATGCGATTTCTTCAACATCGTTCTGGAAAGAATTGTGCAAAACTCAACCATCAACACTAGAGGCACAATCTTCCAAAGGTCCATCCAATTGTTCGGATACTCAGATGATATTGACATAATTTTAAGATCAAAGCGTGATGTCACTAAAGTCCTCTCTCGAGTGTCTAAAATCACCATCTATAAGACACTTATCATACCGGTTCTCATTTATGGCGCTGAGGCCTGGACCCTCAAAGAAAGGTGAGAGCGGCTTAGGAGGCTTGGAGAGAAAAATTCTTTGGGTGATTTTTGGTCCCGTTTGTAAAGATAGAGAATGTTTCGGTTTAACAGGGATACTGATCTAGTTAACAGATTTAAAGTCCGAAGTTTTATTATGATAATATTTGTATAGTTCATTTTTGTATAGAACAAAATATCGGTCAACAGTGCACTCAGCGGCACACCTCCAGCCAGTGACACTAAGGCATAATCACGGTTCTATGCCACCAATATGCCAAATTATTTAATCCCTTAACTCTTGAATCGTTGCTGACTTATCAACGTAGACCTTTTTTAAAATTACTTCAAAGAACGATGTCCAACGGTGTCAAATCATATGCCACCGACATCGCCACCAACTTGGATAATACGGCCATAGAACTCGTCACGCAAAGATCCATTAGATCGGATCAAACAGTAAATCTTTGCGGTTCCATTGGTTTTTCGACAGTTACTCTTAAATTATCATTTCAAATGCAGAAATTCAGCTTATTGACGAGTCCACTGAGTTGAAGGTGTGCCTCGTTACTGAAGATAATTTTCTTAGAAAATTGATCATCTACTGGTGCAATTTGTTGCTAATATTCTGACCAAACACGACGTATAAATGCAAGAGTTTTTTCATGAATGAGGATGAGTTTACTTAACTTGACGTTAAGGTGTGTTTTCATTTAAAATCGGCCTTTAAAATTTAACCACCCTTAACAATATTCACATGTAAATTGTCTATTGTATGCAAAACAAAGGTGATGAGTATTGTGTGTCCAAAGAAATAAATTCAAGAATCAGTGGACATTTATGTACACCTTAGGTGCATCACCCATAACTTTTTTTCCTTCGATATCAGTATGTCTGGATACCCATGCCAATATGACACCCTCTGTCAGTGTCCATCTTAATTGTTCAAGAATAACTTTCCTTGCCTGAACAAAGAATCATGAAAATATTATTCCCATTTGACAATAACATAAGAAGATTTATCAGCTTTATGTGAAACCTCTGGAAAAATATAAATAGAGTTTACGATGACGATTATATCTTGGTATATTGTCGGGAACACTTCGTCTGGCATATTTCTCTATTTTAATGTTGCTACACGGACAGAAATACATTGCGAATATTACAATGTCATTATGAATGTGATCGCAATACTGTATGGCTTAGAAGATTTCCATTAGATAAAAAGTTGTAAGCATAGTTAATTTGGCTATACTGAGAATAGTACGTCGACAATAGTTATAGCCGATAAGCCAATGCCAGTATGGAAGTCAGGCCTATACTGACTGGCGGCATGTACAACGTTTCTAGCAGAAAAGTCTATACATTATTGTTATGTCTCTTATGCTTAAATACTCAATATATTTGATTTCAATTTCAAAAAAATTAACACAAATAATTGTTTAAATTTCACTCGGACTATTTAAGATGGAATAGACAGGAATTGTACCCAAGATCTCTGGCAAGACAGTCCTAAGCAGTAACCATCCTGCCACCGGAATTGTTGAGAATTTTTAGTCATTAACCGTCACCATTTTTTATTTAATGGAAATAGTGACCAAATTCTAAATGTAAAAGAGATTTGTAATCACTAGCCTGTTATTTTTTCAGCAATTCAGATACTTTTTGCTATTATTTTCTGAAGAGTGCTATAAGTCTTAACATGGCTTTTAAATAAAAGAAAATATTATTCGACAGTAGTTATAATTGTGATGTCCCTAAAATAAATATTGGAATTCTTCATTTTATCACTCGATTCTTTTTTATTAATACATTTATCAACTTTTTTTCCGAAGGACAGAATCCTTTAATGGTAATTTCTGATTTTGTATCGATTTTTTAAAATAAGAACACCAACGGCAGTGTACTTAATAAGCTCTTTAAATTCAGACCTTAACAATCGTCGAATATTATCCCATTGATGATTAATCGTTACGCATAAAAATATAATCCAATTCTCAAGTCTTCTTGAGATGATTTGGTCATTTGACCTTTAAACCAACACAGGGATGCTTAGACGGGCTGTACTAGACCTTGCAACATCATTTTGGAATTGTTTCTCTTCCAAATGATAGATTATATGCCATTAAATGGGGAGTAAAAAGTCAAGGATCATTTTTTGAATGTAATGCATTCTCAAGAATCTCAAGAAGATTGTATCCACCTAAACAGTGACAATTTCGCACATTTCCATTGAATCAAAAATAACCTTCGTCGCTGAAGATGCCAAACAAAGTTTGGGTTTCGAAAATAAATTGTCTACGATTTGTAAAGGTTTTTGTAGTGCAAGGGTTTAAATGTTGATTTGCTAAAATATACAAACAAAATACAAAAACCTTGCCTACAAGCTGATAACATTTAGTTTGATAGTTATTACCCTCTGAAGTCCTATAACTCTTAAAAATAACCGATATTTTTAAAGATCATATTTTATCATGTTTACAGTTAATTTTCTGTGTTAAAAGCAATCACTAAAATCAGTGCTTTATTTATCGATTTGCTTAAGTGATAAATGATTGCTTTTCGTCTAACTTGGCTGTATTCTTCATTCATCCAAAGCTTGAATTGAAATCTTATACAAAACATTTTTTAGGGGAACACAATATGGTAAAACAGTTTTTTAACATAAATTAAGGAATATTACGGTTTTAAGCCTGATCTTTTGCTGACATGACAAGACACTTGCTGTTATCCTAGTAACCAAAAATTAATTGTATTTATAGGGACGTTTATCAAGTCATTAAAAAAATGTTTTTCAACAATTTGTGTCATAATATAAACTCTAACGTCCATCCCAAAACGACAATGGCAAACATCCTTCGTCCGATACTCTTTCTCTCTCTGATGCATCGTTCAATTTTGACCTCAGGCTATAGCGCCAACATCAGAGACTAATGTTTTAGAATACCTATTATGGTCTCACCCAAATCGATGCCGCCTTCATATACGATGAGCTAGTTTTATGCAAAATACAATATCAAAATCTGTCGCACAGTTGTCGGTTTTACCCTTACACAAATAATAATAAAAAAATAAAAACTCTGCACTTTTATGTGTCCCCACAGCCTCACAGACTATAGATTGCTAGACAATTTGCGCCTAACATCAACATAAAGACCCCAAGTCCAGAGTCCCGAGAAATGCATGCGATGGTAATAATTCTCTATGTATACATATATACCTATGTGAAAAAGGACATTACGAATTTGCAATTTTCGTTCGTCGCAATACCGCCCCCAGGGAAGAGCTATTCCAAACAAATGTTTCTATGGTCATTGAATGCCGTCAAGAGAATTTTAGATGCTTCTTTTTTTTGTGTCAATTTTATTTGCTAACCTAAAACTATATTAAACTTGCTGCATAGCTTGCAGGAAGTTATTTGAAAATAAACACACACTGAAAAAATAAAGTTTTACTCGCATGTTTATTGCATCAATGACATTTTTTCTTTTGTATAGATTTTGGTTGTTATGGTCTTTGGTGATGTGATGTGATGGTGAAATAAATTGTCTAAAATAAAACCTAGAAATATGCGGAAAAAAAGACAATCTCTCGATTGAGGGAATTTTTCGATGACTCTATGGGAAATATTTTTGTAACGATGTGTTCTTTTTTGGTCAACTGAATGCAGTTTTATATTTCATTTTCATATTTTCATAGAATTTTGATTTTGACCTAACTCCAATTTTTGTAAATATGAATAAAGAAAAATGCGAATAATTGGTAAATATCGTTGATTAAAAAAAAATAAATATAGGAAAATGGGAAAAGAAGCGATTGTTGGATTGGATTGTTTTTCAATAGGGGATGAAAATTGTTTTCACATTTGTATATGTTCGAAATTACTAATCAGTGAAAATTCTTCACAAATTGTTTTGATGTGGAATTTTAACTACTAAACAATATTCGTAAACGAACATAAAAACATATTTTTAAGGTTCGGTTAAACATACACTTCATGGTAGTTTGAAAGTTAATTAAATGAATCATTGATTTTTCGGAATTTCAGTTTATAATCTTGGGCCTATTGACATTTTCTAAGTACGAGATAATTATTCAGCTCAATTATTTTAAGGCTAATATTTTTATTCTGCTAATCACCAGAGGCAAGGAATTGTTTTGAAGTTCCTAAGAGAACCAAATGATTCAATTTTCCTCGGAATTATTTAAAAAACATTTGTTTCATATAAAGTTTTCACTTGAATGAAAAGATTATTTAAAAGAAATGTATAGACAACAAAAATTAATAATGCATTCAATGAAATCGAATTTTTAGCTCAAACCGGATACAGTAGTAGAATAAGGATACATTACACAAAAATAAGTATTTCAATATATATTTGATAGAAGATTCAAATAGTAGCTTCAGAATGAGAATTAACATCGCCAAGAGGGCTGGTAATACGATTTGGGAAGAGCTAAGTGGTATAGTGAGGCATCTTCCATAACTAATCCTAATTAAAATGTATGTCTTCAATATCAATAAAAATGTCAGTCAACATTTGTATACAGCCAAATTTCCGAAGAAAATTGGTCCAATAAAAATTAATTGTAACGTTCCATAAATACATTAGCTTTTCGACAATCATTTATTAACGGAATTTTCGGAACCAAGAGAGCGTCTCGTAAGAAAAGAGGATTTTTTCTCTACTATAAAACAATAACAAAGGTGGATGGTAGTCCACCTCTATTTGCATGCTTAGTTTTGACCTTTTCAGCAAATAATGAAAAATCTTGAAACGTGAAATATTGACGACTGTCAAGTAAGCAATACATTTTTCGAAATTTGAAAAACTGTGAATGCAATTAATCGTATTGTATTGCAATGTTTATTTAAGAGTAAATATGTAGTTCTAAATTGACACGGTGTTTCCAGGCATTAAACAAGCATATTCGAAAATACAACGATGCATTTAGCTGTAGCTTTCATGTTTAGTCTTAAATTTGTTTAATCCATAACTAATCTTAAACAAAAAAGCTACAATTAATTGCATACTCAGTTATTTAAATTTCAAATGTAGTGTTAACTTTACAGCCGTGAAATGTTGATCTATTAAATTCTATGATGAGACCACTGGTGTTGCTCTCTAGGATAGCAGCCTCTTAAACTTTTTGGGCAACCTGCGTACAGCGGTGTTGGTGGGTTCTTCATTGAAACCGTAACAACACTTGCTTTCGAAATAAGTTTTCAATATTTTCAAAGTCTTTTCAAGTGCAAAGCTTCTCATTTAGTCATTCACTCTCCATCTTTTCGTCAAAAATATCTTTATTTTTAAGAAATCACTCAGATTCATTCTTCAATTTATTCGAGAAAGATATGACACAAATAAATAAGGAAACTAGGGCCTAGTGACGTAAAAATCTCAACTATTCCTATACAATGGACCTACAATTTGTATTCCGAATCTGAACAGCCAATTTATGAGAGCACTTTTTATAACAAGAATGATTCTTTTAAGATTGGTCAATTCCTCACAAGATGCAGTCCCCTTGAACAAAAAAAAAACTTTAGGTGGCACAGGCAGGGATTTAACCAAAAGACCTGCTATAAAAAATAGATAATTATTTTTATTTACATTAACATATAATTGTCATTGAATCCATATTTTGTGTCCAGCCCTTGCCACTTTTAGCAAGAACGTCCCGATCTACACTCTTCTTCCAGTGTAGATATAATTACAACGTAATTTTTTAAAATAGATTGTGCAACAACGGTCATTTCAAGTTGATTCCTTTTTGTTCATGTAAGCTAGGTATTCAACGGAGTCTATTGACTGCCGATCCTTAATGGCTGCTCCAAGGTTGATTAGGTACAATTCAAATGATCGTGGCGTCTCCAGAATCTTCCGATTCCATCCGAAATGATCTTACTATAGTCACAAATACATCTCTAAGGAATTTCTAGGATTCTATTCAAGGTTTACGCAAATTTATATCCAAAAAACATTTTCTGATCCTAGAAGCTATGCACTTGTGCCGAATTTATAAGGTCTTTTAGACACCTCCTTAAGCATTGAAATTATAGTGCCTCTTTTCAATATAACATGAGTTTGAAAACGACAGTTAGAATATATGAACAAAATTAGTCTACGGTCACAGGTCTTATATATATATATATAATTTATTCGGATTTATTTTAAAAAAAAATGCACTACTGGGTCACACGAACTCGCTAATAAATCCAAAGAGCCTGTTTAAAAAAAATTAACATTTTCTGTATTTTAAGATTTTTAAAATGTACCTGTAAAAAAGTTTGTTTTCAAAATTCTAAACGCCAAAAGAAAATCTTAATTTTTCAAAATTTTAATTTAAAGATCTCAGAAGCGGTTTTTTTTAATTAATTACGTATACACACAATTTTTCAGTTAAATAAATATTCTTGTTATGAGGTTATTTAGACAAATGATAACCCATTCTCGAAAAAAATGTTTAATATTTTTAACTTCCCATAGGAAGTTATTGTAATGGGTCCGATTTGTCAAATTGAAAATTTTGACATTTCTCGACGTTTTAAGGTCCCTAGAGTCGAAATAAAAGATTTTTAGAAAGATGTCTGTGCGTGCGTGTGTACGTTCGTTCGTACGTCCGTACGTTTGCGACGTTTTTTTCGTCCTCCATAGCTCAAGAACCAGAAGAGATATCGATTTCAAATTAATTCTATTGTACAGATAATAAGGCAGAAAGATGCAGAAAAGGCTCTCAAGAAAATTGCAAGGGTGGATTTTTTAATATAGCAGTTTGAAAAAGGTGAACATTTTGGTTAACCCTAAATATCTTACGAACCAAAAACGCTAGAGACTTGAATTAAATTGTATGTAATATATTGTAACGTGATTTTTTATTAATCAAAAAAAC
Organism: Eupeodes corollae; assembly: GCF_945859685.1. Classification (NCBI taxonomy): domain Eukaryota; kingdom Metazoa; phylum Arthropoda; class Insecta; order Diptera; family Syrphidae; genus Eupeodes; species Eupeodes corollae. The sequence continues at coordinate 57,592,528 of NC_079149.1, read as the reverse complement.
TGAAAAAAAATTTGTCACCTTCTAAAATTTAACGATTAAAATATGATTTCATCTCCAAAACAATTTTGTGCAAGGAAGAATATTGTTTTTGACCTCTGATTAAATTTTTAGAAAAACGGAATTGACAATTTTTTTTATAAAAAATAAAAATCTAAAAAAAATGTTACTCAAAGTTGGTAAAAATTGAATATCGATTCAAATATCTTTTCTAAAACTTGAAATTTAGGCTTCAACCTTATTTTATCTTATAAGAAATATTGTTTTCAACATTCTGAAAAATGTTGAGAAAAATAAAATTGATAGTTTTTTTTACAAAAAGTAAAATACTAAAAAAAAATGATAAAACTTGGTTAAAATTTACTTTCGGCTCAAATAGCTTTTCAAAAATTAAAAATATTGGCTTCAAACTTACTTTATTTCACAGAAAATATTGTTTTCGATATTCAGTAATTTTTATATAAAAACCCAACAGTAAGTTTTTTCATAAAAAAATAAAATCTACAAAAAAGAGTACGCAAATTTGGTAAAAATTGATACGAGTACATATAGACAAACTTTTTAGCAAGACAAATCGACAGACGGGATGGGAAGTTATCAGTGTGGGTAGCATCCCAGCCTCTTTTTTTTAAATCAATGATCTTTTTTGATCATCAATTATTATTGAGACAGTAAAGGAGCTTGTGCAGAAAAAAAAGCATTGAAGTCAGTTCATTAGTTCTTGAGAAAGCTTAAAAACAAAATAACGGTTCTATGGGAGGTATCCTTCCCGAGCAATACAAAAACTTTAAAGAATATCAAAAAAGAATATCAAAACGGCGCACTACAGCGCTAATTGAATCTGAGGCTAGGTTGCCTTGAGATCGCCATTTCATATTAAAAGAAGCCATTTGTGTATGCAGAATCAAAATTTTAGCAAAATTAAAAAAAAATATGTCGATTTGTTTTTGAGAAAATTTCGATTTTTTACCAAGAAATTTCGAAATTTCGATTTTTTACAAAGAAATTTGTGTAGGGATTACCGTTATTATTAGTCTTAAAGAAAAAACAGATTAACCTAACGAGAATCGGCTCAAAACCTTAGTTTCCAAATTTGAATTCAATCGACCGAAACCATTGGGCTGTAGGGCCAGGATAGACTGATAGACAGACCGATAAACGGACTCATGTTAGATTAAAATATCGAAAAATAAAAAATTATAAATTTGTTCAAAATTAATATTTAAGAAAGTCAAGTGAAAAAATTAATCTTAATAACTATTAAACCTTTGCACTTTTAATATAAAAAATCCTACCACTAGTTTTCCAAACTTAAGTAGAAAAAAAATGTAATCAATCAAAGCCAGAATCTTGATTAACATTTATGATAGTCTTTAAATGTTACCAATAAATATTTAAATGTAAATCTATAACTCAATTTAAATTCTAACAATATTGATACAAAATAAAATAAATTCAAATATAATTTGTGTAAAACTCGATAATCCAAAATTCAATACCCAGTTGAGACTACTCAATATACATATAATATTTCTCAAATTATATATAAGTAGATACTTTTGTAGGTGCCTTAGATGAAAGGGCCATCAAGAAACATAACTACATTAAGTCATATCTTTGGCAAAGTCCTGGTGAGCCACTTTCCAGACATCTTATTGCAAAAAAAAATGAAAGATAAAAATAACAAAATATAAAAATGAAAAAAAACATCAAGGCAAAGCAAAGCACAGAGGCTTCCTTTGCGACTTTGTTTGGTCGTTCGTGTATTCATTCAATCATTCTCAATAAAGAAGCCATTTGTCATCTTTTAGAGAGAGAAAGATTTGTCACTGGGTTTTACTTTTATTCTTCTTTTTTTTGTATAATAAACCTACTTACCTACCAACCTACCTATAACTTACCATTTCATTGAAAGTTGAGAATTCTTTATATAAATGGTTTGTAATATTAGATTAATGCTTTCTAAACGACAAGGATGAAGTTCTGCTTGGATTGTTAAGGTCAATTATTTATAATTTAAATGGAAAATAATTCAAGCGATAAATACATATTTCTTTTCAACACAAGTACCTAGATATACTTACATATACAATAATTACCTATATTTTACATTACACCAGGTAAAGAGACGTAGAAACGCAATTAGTGTAGGTAGAATAATCTCATATGAATTAAGAATTATTATTTAGTTGAATGATTAACTTTTAATTAAACTTTAACCATAAGTTGTTTATAGGAATAGAGTCATAAGAGTGAAAAATTTGAGTATTATCGTAAAAGAGATTGAAGAGCCATCAAAATATATTTTTATGTCAAAGTAAAATATTTTACTTTGAGGCCCTATTCTAGAGCCAAATTTCAATACCAATTTCTTGGAATATCAGACTAATATATTTTATAGATTCGATTATTCAGGGTATGATATGTGGTACGATATTCAAAGTTGGATTTTGTTTGTTTTTCAAAGGTTCCGAAAAATAATACAGTTTAAAAAGTTCAAAGTATTAAAATTCTGGTATTTGATTAAGACATTTTTAAATTTTCTGAGAAGCTTTAACGAATCCTAACATCTTCTCTTCTTCTTGGGTTTGAATTATGATTTATTTTTTCTTTTAAATACTATAATCAAATTTAAGATTTAAATGCATACCTATTTCATAATTGTACTAACTTTCTGAATGTATTTTCTTTTTCTTGTTATTTCTATTTCCATCTTTTATTTTCTAATTTCAAAACTCAACATTCAATTCCTGCCATAGAAGCACGTGCCGAAATATCGGGACCACCAATCCGATATCTAACACCAGGATCAACGTTACGTCTGCAATGTCGTGTTGTTCAAAATACTGTAGCATCAGAATATATATTTTGGTATCACGACAACCGAATGATAAATTATGACATCGACAGAGGAATAAACGTTTCAACGGAAGCAGGTAAATTAAACCAATTTAAACCCATCAAAAGTATATATTTTTAGGAATTATTTTTTCCCCTAACAAAATACCAACTTAACCTAAAAATAAAATTCAATTCGTGTTTTTTTTTCTGTTGCTTAAGCCGACAGATTTATTCTTTAAGTTATACACATTCAGACACATCAAAATCTTTGCTAGGGAAAAATAAAAATAAGATTTTATTCCTTTTTCAAGGAACAAATCAATTCCTATAGATATAGATACAGATTTCCATTATTGTAATCCTTAACATTATTGGGTTTTAAATTACTGATGATTTGTATTTTCTTTGTACTCCATAGATTTTCAATCATCGGAGCTGACTATCCTGAAAACCAGACGGGAACATTCTGGTAATTTCACCTGCGTAGCTAGCAACACCCAGCCCGCCAGCGTGCTGGTGCATATTTTTAAAGGTAAATACATTTGTTCGTATTTTAAGAATTTAATGAACTAGTTTAATGCTCCAACTAAATTTATGTTATAGTGAAAGAAAAAACACTTAATTCCCAAATTTCAACGTTACAATCACAAGAATTTTGGTTAGGTTAAAGTGGGTGTCCGGAATGGAGTAGGACACAGTTAGGATAGTTTATAAGCCCATTGTGGTAATACATTATTCTTGAGGCTTTTTCTGAGCTGAATGAAACCAATTTGAATTAATTATAAAACGTGAAAGAAAATTATGTTTGAGGTCGTGTACCTAGATCGCTATAGAAGAATTTTTCAAAATAGTTTTGTTTACTTTTTTTGTTTTTTAAAAAAATTCAATTGACAAAACACGAGATCTTTCAAAAACACCAAGGAACTAATAAGAAACGGTTTTCTATTTAGGTTATATTAAATTAAAGTAGTTGTCCGTGATGGAGTAGGACACACTTAGGCCAGTTTAATGGCCCATTGTGATACCACATTAATCTTGAGCTTTTTTTCTAAGCTCAATGAAACCAGTTTAACTCCCTTACGAAACGTGAGTGGCTGATTATGCTAATATGATTTAGATTGCTTAGATCGTTAAAGAAGAATTGTCCTAGGTAATTCTTGCATTTTTTAGGTAGCGCAGTGCATGAACAGAGAAGGTGAAGAACTGTTTCCTCTACTTCCCGGTTATTACACCGGTTATATCACCGATCGGCTTAGAGATGGCAAGCACCTTGAGGGCTTTTTTCGTGATTTGATATTATTTGACCTGATATATTATTCGACATGATGTTTGCCTTCTTTATCTTGTTTGGATTTAGGAATAGTTTACATGTAGCGATACCAATCCAGCATTAGCCAAACGTGGTAGAATGGATAGTATTGTACCATTTTTGGCAAGTTCATCTACCTTACAATTTCAAGAAAAGTCCCTATGGCCTTGGAACCAAGAAAAGGTGAATGTTAAACTGTTGTACCATCTCTATAAGAGATGATGGTCGACACTTGTGGACTATTAAGGAGTTTGTAGAGACAGAGCCCAGAGATTTGATAGTGGCCTGACAATCATTACCACGTTTTCTTAAAGTCAGGACAATACTTTTTTCCTGGCCAAAAAATCCGCCTTGATTGAGGAGGTGGAATGAGAGACTTAATTTCAGTAGTTCAGATTACATGCCTCTACATCTTCATTTGTTTACAATCCATTTGTGTAAAAGTGGATTTACTCGTCTCCCAGGAAATGCCCAGATAGATTTGGAAGGTATAGTAATCCGGAAGTTTCTGTCGAATAACAGTTGTTGGATGGTGTAGTTTGTGTGTTTAGGAATTCATTATTAATAGTTTAGAATTACGGAGTGGCCAATGTTGTTATTAAAAACTGCGATGAAGTTTTGAGGCAAATAACAGAGCTTGGAGCAATTTGTTTGCTAAGTATATCAAGAGCTGTTAGGTACAGTAATGTATCCAGTGCCGCAGATGGATTCGTTCGAAGCGATCCGCTTTTACATAACCAAGTTGAACGTTGGGCTTTGTTTAGTTTGTCACGGTTTATAGTTTTTTCTAAGCAGTCCATCCGATATGTATATTCAATAAGTGGTTTTGGGTTGTAAACACCACTTATTAACAATAGCTTTTCTGCAAGAGAAGAGGGCAAAAGAAGCTTTTAAGACTCTTTCTTGTATAGTACGTTGTTTGCCTAAAACTAGAGCCAGATACTTAGCGTCATCTGAGAACTTTAATGGGAAACCTTTAA